>NW_026975272.1:300000-460224 GCF_030014295.1 Loxodonta africana | reverse complement strand
CAGACTGGGTAAAGAAACACGATCCATCTACATGCTGCCTTAAAAGACACACCTTAGACTTAGAGACACAAACAAACTAAAACTCAAAGGACGGAAAAAAATATATCAAGGAAACAACAATCAAAAAATAGCAATGTTAATTTCTGACAAAAAAGATTTCAAAGTTAAATCCACCACAAAGGATAAAGAAGGACACTGCATAATGATTAAAGGGACGATTGATTAGGAAGACATAACCATATTAAATATTTATGCACCCAATGACAGGGCTACAAGATACATAAAACAAACTTTAACAGAACTGAAAAGTGAGATAGACACCTCCACAATTATAGTAGGAGACTTCAACACACCACTTTCAGAGAAGGATAGGACTTCCAGTAAGAAGCTCAATAGAGACACAGAAGACCTAATTGCTACAATCAACCAATTTGACCTCATAGACCTATATAGAACACTCCACCCAACAGCTGCAAAGTACACTTTTTTTTCTAGTGCACATGGAACATTCTCCAGAATAGATCACATATTAGGTCATAAAGCAAACCTTTGCAAAATTCAAAACATTGAAATATTACAAATCATCTTCTCAGACCACAAGGCCATAAAAGTAGAAATCAGCAAGAGAAAAATCAGGGAAATGAAATCGAATACTTGGAAACTGAACAATACCCTGCTCAAAAAAGACTGGGTTATAGTAGACGTTAAGCAGGGAATGAAGAAATAAGACACTTCCTATCAAAACCTCTGGGACACAGCAAAAGCGGGGCTCAGAGGTCAATTTATATTGATAAATGCACACATACAAAAAGAAGAAAGAGCCAAAATCAGAGAACTGTCCCTACAACTTGAACAATTAGTAACCGAGCAACAAAAGAATCCATCAGGCACCACAAGAAAAGAAATAATAAAAATTAGAGCTGAACTAAATAAATTAGAGAACAGAAAAACAATTGAAAGAATTAACAAAGCCAGAAGCTGGTTCTTTGAAAAAATTAACAAAATTGATAAGCCATTGGCCAGACTGACTAAAGGAATACAGGAAAGGAAACAAATAACCCAAATAAAAAATGAGATGGGCCATATCACAACAGACCCAACTGAAATAAAAAAAATCACATCAGATTATTATGAAAAATTGTACTCTAACAAATTTGCAAACCTAGAAGAAATGGATGAATTCCTAGAAAAACACTACCTACCTGAACTAACACAATCAGAAGTAGAAGTACATAGACCCATAACAAAAAAAGGGATTCAAAAGGTAATCATAAAAACTCCCAACAAAAAAAAAGCCCTGGTCCGGACGGCTTCACTGCAGAGTTCTACCAAACTTTCAGAGAAGAGTTCACACCACTACTATCAAAGGTATTTCAAAGCATACAAAATGATGGAATACTACCTAACTCATTCTATGAAGCCAGCATATCCCTGATAGCAAAACCAGATAAAGACACCTCAAAAAAAAGAAAATTACAGACCTATATCCCTCATGAACATAGATGCAAAAATCCTCAACAAAATTCTAGCCAATACCCTGTCAGGGAGCACAACAGAGAACCCCTGAGGGAGCAGGAGAACAGTGGGATGCAGACCCCAAATTCTCATAAAAAGACCAGACTGAATGGTCTGACTGAGACTGGAAGAATCCAGGCGGTCATGGTCCCCAAACCTTCTGTTGGCCCAGGACAGGAACCATTCCTGAAGACAACTCATCAGACATGGAAGGGACTGGACAATGGGTTGGAGAGAGATGCTGATGAAGAGTGAGCTACTTGTATCAGGTGGACACTTGAGATTGTGTTGGCATCTCCTGTCTGGAGGGGAGATGGGAGGGTAGAGAGGGTTAGAAACTGACAAAACGGTCATGAAAGGAGAGACTGGAAGGAGGGAGCGGGCAGACTCATTAAAAGGAGATTAAATGGGAGTATGTAGTAAGGTGTATATAAGTTTATATGTGACAGACAGACTTGATTTCTAAACTTTCACTTAAAGCACAATAAAAATTGTTAAAAAAAATTGTAGCCAATATAGTTCAACAACATATCAAAAAAATAATCCACCATGACCAAGTGGGATTTATACCAGGTATGCAAGGTTGGTTCAATACTACAAAAACCATTAAAGTAATTCACCGTATAAATAAAACAAAAGACAAAAACTACATGATCTTATCAATTGATGCAGAACAGGCATTTGACAAAGTCCAACACTCATTCATGATAAAAACTCTTAGCAAAATAGGAATTGAGGAAAATTCCTCAACATAGTAAGGGGCATCTATACAAAGCCAAAGCCAACAGCTAACATCACCCTAAATGGAGAGAGCCTGAAAGCATTTCCCTTGAGAATGAGAACCAGACAAGCATGCCCTTTATCAACACTCTTATTCAACATTGTGCTAGAGGTCCTAGCCAGAGCAATTAGGCTAGACAAAGAAATAAAGGGCATCTGGATTGGCAAGGAAGAAGTAAAATTATCTCTATTTCACATGACATGATCTTATACACAGAAAACCCTAAGGAATCCTCCAGAAAACTACTAAAACTAATAGAAGAGTTTGGCAGAGCTTCAGGTTACAAGATATACATACAAAAATCACTTGGATTCCGCTACATCAACAAAAAGAACATCGAAGGGGAAATCACCAAATCAATACCATTCACAGTAGCCCCCAAGAAGATAAAATACTTAGGAATAAATCTTACCAAAGATGTAAAAGACCTATACAAAGAAAACTACAAACTACTAGTGCAAGACTAAAAAGGACCTACATAAGTGGAAAAACATACCTTGCTCATGGATAGGAAGACTTAACATAGTAAAAATATCTATTCTACCAAAAGCCATCTATATATGCAATGCACTTCCGATTCAAATTCCAACGACCTTTTTTAATGTGATGGAGAAACAAATCACCAACTTCATATGGAAGGGAAAGAAGTAAAGCATTGCTGAAAAAGAAGAAGAAAGTGGGAGGCCTCACTCTACCGGATTTTAGAACATATTACACGGCCACAGTAGTCAAAATAGCCTGGTACTGGTACAACAGGCACATAGACCAATGGAACAGAATTGAGAACCCAGATATAAATCAATCCACATACGAGCAGCAGATATTTGACAAAGGACCAGTGTCAGTTAATTGGGGGAAAAGATAGTCTTATCAACAAATGGTGCTGGCATAACTGGATATCTATTTGCAAAAAAATGAAACAGGACCCATACCTCACACCATGCACAAAAACTACACCCAAGTGGATCAAAGGCCTAAACATAAAGACTAAAACGATAAAGATCACGAAAGAAAAAATAGGGACATCGTTAGGAGCCCTAATACAAGGCATAAACAGCATACAAAACATTACTAAAAATGACAAAGACAGACCAGATAACTGGGAGATCCTTAAAATCAAACACCTATGCTCATCTAAAGCCTTCACCAAAAGAGTAAAAAAAACACCTACAGATTGGGAAAAAATTTTCAGCTATGACATTTCTGACCAGCGCCTGATCTCTAAAATCTATATGATTCTGTTAAAACTCAACCAAAAAAAGAGAAACTACGCACTTCACTAAAGAAGATATTCAGGCAGCTAACAGATGCATGAGAAAATGCTCTCGATCATTAGCCATTAGAGAAATGCAAATTAAAACTACCATGAGATTCCATCTCACTCCAACAAGGCTGGCATTAATCCAAAAAAAACAAAATAATAAATGTTGGAGAGGCTGCGGAGAGATTGGAACTCTTATACACTGCTGGTGGGAACGTAAAATGGTACAACTGCTTTGGAAGTCTATCTGGCGTTCTCTTAAAAAGTTAGAAATAGAACTACCATACAACCCAGAAATCCCACTCCTCGGAATATATCCTAGAGAAATAAGAGCCTTTACACTAACAGATACATGCACACCCATGTTTATTGCAGCTCTGTTTACAATAGCAAAAAGCTGGAAGCAACCAAGGTGTCCATCTACGGATGAATGGTTAAATAAATTGTGGTATATTCACACAATGGAATACTACGCATCGATAAAGAACAGTGACCGATCTGTGAAACATTTCATAACATGGAGGAACCTGGAAGGCATTATGCTGAGTGAAATTAGTCAGATGTAAAAGGACAAATATTGTATAAGACCAGTATTATAAGATCTTGAGAAATAGTTTAAACTGAGAAGAACACATTCTCTTGTGGTTAGGAGAGGGGGGAGGAAGGAAGGGTGGGAGAGGGTTATTTACTGATTAGATAGTAGATAAGAACTAGTTTAGGTGAAGGGAAGGACAATACTCAGTACACGGAAGGTCAGCTCAACTGGACTGGACCAAAAGCAAAGAAGTTTCCTGGATAAACTGAATGCTTCAAAGGTTAGTGGATCAAGGGTGGGGGCTTGGGGACTATGGCTTAAGGGGACATCTAAGTTAATTGGGAAAAAAAAATTCTATTAAGAAAACATTCTCCATCCTACTTTGAAGTGTGGTGTCTGGGGTCTTAAATGCTAACAAGTGGCCATCTAAGATGCATCAATTAGTCTCAACCCACCTGGATCAAAGGAGAATGAAGAACACCAAGGTCACACGATAACTATGAGCCCAAGAGACAGAAAGGGCCCCATGAACTAGAGACTTACATCATCCTGAGACCAGAAGAACTAGATGGTGCCCGGCCACAACAGATGACTGCCCTGACAGGGAGCACAACGGAGAACCCCTGAGGGAGCAGGAGATCAGTGGGATGCAGACCCCAAATTCTCATAAAAAGACCAGACTTAATGGTCTGACTGAGACTAGAAGAATCCTGGTGGTCATGGTCCCCAAACCTTCTGTTGGCCCGGGATAGGAACCATTCCCAAAGACAACTCATCAGACATGGAATGGACTGGACAATGGGTTGGAGAGAGATGCTGATGAAGAGTGAGCTACTTGTATCAGGTGGACACTTGACACTGTGTTGGCATCTCCTGACTGGAGGGGGGATGGGAGGGTAGAGAGTGTTAGAAACTGGCAAAACTGTCAAGAAAGGAGAGACTGGAAGGAGGGAGCGGGCTGACTCATTAAAAGGAGATTAAATGGGAGTATGTAGTAAGGTGTATATAAGTTTATATGTGACAGACTGACTTGATTTCTAAACTTTCACTTAAAGCACAATAAAAATTATCTAAAAAAAAGAAATCAAATGAAATATTGTCTTGGGCAGAGCTTCTGCAAAGGACCTCTTTAAAGGACCTGTTAAAAAGAAAAGATGTCACTTTAAGGTGTTCCTGACGGAAGCCATGGTATTTTCAGTCACCTCATATGCATTCAAAAGCTGGATAATGAATAAGGAAAACCAAAGAAGAATTGATGCCTTTGAATTGTGGTATTGGTGAGGAATATTGAATAGAACAAAAAATCTGTCTTGGAAGAAGTACAGCCAGAATGCTCAGAGGAAGGATGGTGATACTTCCTCTCTCACGCTTTGGACATGTTAACAGGAGGGGACAGTCCCTGGAGAAGGACATCTTGCTTGGTAAAGGAGAGGGTCAGCAAAAAAGAGGAAGACCCTCAACGAGATGGATTAACATAGTGGCTGCAATGATGGGCTTAAGCATAACAATGTTTGTGAGGGTGGTGCAGGACCAGGCGGTGTTTCATTCTGTTGTACATAGGGTAGGTATGAGTGAGAACTGACTCGATGCATTTAACAACAACATATTTGCAACACGTACAGATATATATGTAGGAATATCTGCTGCCATCCCTATATATGCGGGTGAGTGTACTTCCATATGCTTTCCTGCTGCAATTAATGAGCAAAGTAAGTTCTTATTTGCTTGCAGTTTCTGATTTAAAGAATATGTCTCTGTGTATCAATGTCTACAGTTGCCTTTTGTAAGAGAAAAACAGAGGTAATCTCACATAAGAATGGAAGTAAGATCAACTAAGAAAGTAGATGAATAAAAGGATGAAAAGATAAGGTGCATTTATTTTTAAAATGGTTGAATATTGATAACATTTAAAAACTGTGGCAGGTATGCCTGGGAGATATAAACAAACTGCATACTGGCTAGAAATGCAAGTATTTGGAACGTGGTTGAAGAGAGAAATTACATATATTAAACGGTTAGGTAGCAGGCAAGACAGAATTTTCCTTCAGTCCAAGAAACTGATACGAAATTAATTTCTGTAAGACCTCCACAGTGACAGACACCTTGATGACATGGTGATTGGAGTATCCAGAAGGTGGAATAGACTGTTGATGCAAGTGGGGGATTGGGTTAGGGGAGAACCATCATTCTGCTGGGAGCACTTGCATGTGGAAATGTTTGGAGTGGCTGATGCCAGCAGACTCTGCCTGGAGCAGAGATCACAAGTTGGGGACTACCCAGAAATCGTTGTATGTTGTTGGGGCGTGGGGAATGGGGAACTTGGTTGTGAATGTTCAACTAATTTTAAATTTACATTATGATGCAGTCTGTAAAAGAAGATTCTGACCCAAACAAGGAAGTCAAAGGGGATGTTTATTAGAGGGAATGTGTGAGATGTCAGGGGCCTATTGAAGCATCCAGCGTGATGGAAGCTGGACCTTGGCTGCAGTTAAAGAGTGAGTAGCAGAAAGGAAGGACCATGGTACACTGTCAACAGCAGAAGGGAAAGTATGGACATAGGATGCGTGCACAGCAGGGGGAGGCAGGACAGGTTCGCAACTTCATTACATCCCCTATGCTATAGCTTCATATCCTTACGTCCATTATGTCCTGCACAGAACCATTTTAGCTCTGTGCACAAGGGCAGTTTGTACAAAGTCTACAGGAGACATTGTCTTAACCTCAATCTACACTCCTTTGTTGCTATTCTGTTGTTTTTTTAACGTACCCTGACCAGGAATTTACTTCACTTCATGATTTTTCTCCACCCCGTCTAACTACTACTTCCTTTAGTATAGGTTTTTTTTTTTAATAATTTTTATTGTGCTTTAAGTGAAAGTTTACAAATCAAGTCAGTCTGTCTCTTATAAGCTTATATACACCTTACTCCATACTCCCACTTACTCTTCCCCTAATGAGTCAGCCCACTCCCTCCTTCCAGTCTCTCCTTTCGTGACAATTTTGCCAGTTTCTAACCCTCTCTACCCTCCCATCTCCCCTCCAGACAGGAGATGCCAACACAGTCTCAAGGGTCCACCTGACACAAGTAGCTCACTCTTCATCAGCATCTCTCTCCAACCCGTTGTCCAGTCCCTTCCATGTCTGATGAGCTGTCTTCAGGAATGATTCCTGTCCTGGGCCAACAGGAGGTTGGAGACCATGACTGCTGGGATTCCTCTAGTCTCAGTCGGACCACTAAGTATGGTCTTTTTATGAGAATTTGCGGTCTGCATCCCACTGATCTCCTGCTCCCTCAGGGGTTCTCTTTTGTGCTCCCTGTCAGGGCAGTCATCGATTGTGGCCGGGCACCATCTAGTTCTTCTGGTCTCAGGATGAAGTAAGTCTCTAGTTCATGTGGCCTTTTCTGTCTCTTGGGCTCTTAGTTATCGTGTGACCTTGGTGTTCTTCATTCTCCTTTGATCCAGGTGGGTTGAGACCAATTGATGCATCTTAGATGGCCGCTTGTTAGCATTTAAGATCCCAGACGCCACATTTCAAAGTGGGATGCAGAATGTTTTCATAATAGAATTATTTTGCCCATTGACTTAGAACACCCCTTAAGCCATAGTCCCCAAACCCCTGCCCTTGTTCCTCTGACCTTTGAAGCATTCAGTTTATCCCGGAAAATTCTTTGCTTTTGATCCACTCCAGTTGAGCTGACGTTCCGTATATTGAGTATTGTCCTTCCCTTCACCTAAAGCAGTTCTTATCTACTAACTAATCAGTAAATAACCCTCTCCCACCTTTCCCCCCTCTCCCCCTTGTAACCACAAAAGTATGTGTTCTTCTCAGTTTAAACTATTTCTCAAAATCTTATAATAGTTGTCTTATACAATATTTGTCCTTTTGCCTCTGACTAATTTCACTCAGCATAATGCCTTCCAGGTTCCTCCATGTTATGAAATGTTTCACAGATTGGTCACTGTTCTTTATCGATGCATAGTATTCCATTGTGTGAATATACCACAATTTATTTAACCATTCATCCGTAGATGGACACCTTGGTTGCTTCCAGCTTTTTGCTATTGTAAACAGAGCTGCCATAAACATGGGTGTGCATATATCTGTTTGTGTGAAGGCTCTTATTTCTCTAGGGTATATTCCGAGGAGTAGGATTTCTGGGTTGTATGGTAGTTCTATTTCTAATTTTTTAAGAAAATGCCAGATAAATTTCCGAAGTGGTTGTACCATTTTACATTGCCACCAGCAGTGTATAAGAGTTCCAATCTCTCCGCAGCCTCTCCAACATTTATTATTTTGTGTTTTTTGAATTAATGCCAGCCTTGTTGGAGTGAGATGGAATCTCATGGTAGTTTTAATTTGCATTTCTCTAATGGCTAATGATCGAGAGCATTTTCTCATGTATCTGTTAGCTGCCTGAATATCTTCTTTAGTGAGGTGTGTGTTCATATCCTTTGCCCACTTCTTGATTGGGTTGTTTGTCTTTTTGTGGTTGAGTTTTAACAGAATCATATAGATTTTAGAGATCAGGCACTGGTCGGAGATGTCATAGCTGAAAACTCTTTCCCAATCTGTAGGTGGTCTTTTTACTCTTTTGGTGAAGTCTTTAGATGAGCGTAGCTGTTTGATTTTTAGGAGCTCCCAGTCATCTGGTTTCTCTTCGATATTTTTGGTAATGTTTTGTATTCAGTTTATGCCTTGTATTAGGGCTCCTAAGGTTGTCCCTATTTTTTCTTCCATGATCTTTATCGTTTTAGTCTTTATGTTTAGGTCTTTGATCCACTTGGAGTTAGTTTTTGTGCATGGTGTGAGGTATGGGTCCTGTTTCATTTTTTTGCAAATGGATATCCAGTTATGCCAGCTCCACTTGTTAAAAAGACTATCTTTTCCCCAATTAACTGACACTGGTCCTTTGTCAAATATCTGCTGCTTATATGTGGATAGATCTATGTCTGGGTTCTCAATTTTGTTCCATTGGTCTATATGTCTGTTGTTGTACCAATATCAGGCTGTTTTGACTAATGTGGCCGTATAATATGTTCTAAAATCAGGTAGAGTGAGGCCTCCCACTTTCTTCTTCTTTTCAGTAATGCTTTACTTATCCGGGACTTCTTTCCCTTCCTTATGAAGTTAGTGATTTGTTTCTCCATCACATTAAAAAATGACATTGGAATTTGGATCGGAAGTGCATTGTATGTATAGATGGCTTTTGGTAGAATAGACATTTTTACTATGTCAAGTCTTCCTATCCATGAGCAAGGTATGTTTTTGCACTTATGTAGATCCTTTTTAGTCTTGCACTGGTACTTAGTAGTTTTCTTTGTATAGGTCTTTTACATCTTTGATAAGATTTATTCCTAAGTATTTTATGTTCTTGAGGGCTACTGTGAATGATATTGATTTGGTGATTTCCTCTTCGAAGTTCTTTTTGTTGATGTAGACGAATCCAAGTGATTTTCGTATGTTTATCTTATAACCTGAGACTCTGCCAAACTCTTCTATTAGTTTCAGTAGTTTTCTGGAGGATTCCTTAGGGTTTTCTGTGTATAAGATCCTGTCATCTGCAAATAGAGATAATTTTACTTCCTCCTTGCCAATCCGGATGCCCTTTGTTTCTTTGTCTAACCTAATTGCTCTGGCTAGGACCTCTGGCACAATGTTGAATAAGAGTGTTGATAAAGGGCATCCTTGTCTGGTTCCCGTTCTCAAGTGAAATGTTTTCAGACTCTCTCCATTTAGAGTGATGCTGGCTGTTGGCTTTGTATAGATGCCCTTTATTACGTTGAGGAATTTTCCTTCCATTCCTATTTTGCTGAGAGTTTTTATCATAAATTGGTGTTGGACTTTGTCAAATGCCTTTTCTGCATCAATTGATAAGATCATGTGGTTTTTGTCTTTTGTTTTATTTATATGGTGGATTACATTAATGCTTTTTCTAATATTAAACCAGCCTTGCATACCTGGTATAAATCCCACTTGGTCAGGGTGGATTAATTTTTTGATATGTTGTTGAATTCTATTGGCTAGAATTTTGTTGAGGATTTTTGCATCTATGTTCATGAGGGATATAGGTCTGTAATTTTGTTTTTTTGTGATGTCTTTACCTGGTTTTGGTATCATGGATATGGTGGCTTCATAGAATGAGTTGGGTAGTATTCCGTCATTTTCTATGCTTTGAATCACCTTTAGTAGTAGTGGTGTTAACTATTCTCTGAAAGTTTGGTAGAACTCTGCAATAAAGCCTTCCAGGCCAGGGCTTTTTTTTTGTTGGGTGTTGTTTGATTACCGTTTCAATCTCTTTTTTTTTTTGTTCTGGGTCTATTTAGTTGCTCTACTTCTGATTGTGTTAGTTTAGGTAGGTAGTGTTTTTCCAGGAATTCATCCATTTCGTCTAGGTTTGCAAATTTGTTAGAGTACAATTTTTCATAATAATCTGATGTGATTCTTTTAATTTCAGTTGGGTCTGTTGTGATGTGGCCCATCTCGTTTCTTATTTGGTTATTTGTTTCCTTTCCTGTATTTCTTTAGTCACTCTGGCCAATTGTTTATCAATTTTGTTAATTTTTTCCAAGAACCAGCTTTTCTCTTTGTTAATTCTTCCAATTGTTTTTCTGTTTTTTAATTCTTTTAGTTCAGCTCTAATTTTGATTATGTGTTTTCTTCTGGTGCCTGATGGATTCTTTTGTTGCTCGCTTTCTATTTGTTCAAGTTGTAGGGACAGTTCTCAATTTTGGCTCTTTCTTCTTTTTGTGTGTGTGCATTTATCGATATAAATTGACCTCTGAGCACTGCCTTTGCTGTCTCCCAGGGGTTTTGATAGGAAGTATTTTCATTCTCATTGCATTCTATGAATTTCTTTATTCCCTCCTTAACGTCTTCTATAACCCAGTCTTTTTTCAGCAGGGTATTGTTCAGTTTCCAAGTATTTGATTTCTATTCCCTAATTTTTCTGTTATTGATTTCCCCTTTTATGGCCTTGTGGTCTGAGAAGATGTTTTGTAATATTTCGATGTTTTGGATTCTGCAAAGCTTTGTTTTATGACCTAATATGTGGTCTATTCTAGAGAATGTTCCATGTGCCCTAGAAAAAAGTATACTTTGCAGCAGTTGGGTGGAGTGTTTTGTACAAGTCTATGAGGTCAAATTGGTTGATTGTAGCAATTAGGTCTTCTGTGTCTCTATTGAGCTTCTTACTGGAAGTCTTGTTGTTCTCTGAAAGTGGTGTGTTGAAGTCTCCTACTATAATTGTGGAGGTGTCTATCTCAATTTTCAGTTCTGTTAAAGTTGTTTTATGTATCTTGCAGCTCTGTCATTGGGTGCATAAATATTTAATATGGTTACATCTTCCTGGTCCATTGTCCCTTTAATCATTATCTAGTATCCTTCTTTATCCTTTGTGGTGGATTTAACTTTAAAGTCTATTTTGTCAGAAGTTAATATTGCTACTCCTGCTCTTTGTGATTGTTGTTTGCTTGATATATTTTTTTTCCGTCCTTTGAGTTTTAGTTTGTTTGTGTCTCTAAGTCTAAGGTGTGTCTCTTGTAGGCAGCATATAGACGGATCGTGTTTCTTTATCCTGTCTGCGACTCTCTGTCTCTTTATTGGTGCATTTATTCCATTTACATTCAGTGTAATTATAGATAAGTATGTGTTTAGTGCTGTCATTTTGATGCCTTTTTGTGTGTGTTGTTGACTATTCATTTTTCCACTTACTTTTTTGTGCTGAGATGTTTTTCTTTGTGACTTGTGTGTTTCTCATTTTCATAGTAGTTGAATTTATTTTTGCTGAGTCGCTATGTTTTTCTTGGTTTTTTATTTTGAGTTATGGAATTGTTAGACCTCTTTGTGGTTACCTTAATATTTACCCCTATTTTTCTAAGTAAAAACCTATCTTGTATTGTCCTATATCGCCTTGTATCCCTTTCCATAGGGCAGTTCTATGCCACCTGCATTTAGTCCCTCTTTTTGATTATTGGGATCTTTTACATATTGACTTCAGTGATTCCCTGTTTTGAGCTTTTTTTTCTTTTTAAAATTAATCTTAATTTGTTTTTATGATTTCCCTATTTGAGTTGGTATCAGGATACTCTGGTCTGTGACCTTGTGTTGTGCTGGTGTCTGATATTATTGATTTTCTGAGCAAACAATTTCCTTTAGTATTTCTTGTAGCTTTGGTTTGGTTTTTGCAAATTCTCTAAGCTTCTGTTTATCTGTAAATGTTTTAATTTCATCTTTATATTTGAGAGAGGGTTTTGCTGGATATATGATCCTTGGCTTGCAGTTTTTCTCCTTCAGTGCTCTATATATGTCATCCCATTGCCTTCTTGACTGCATGATTTCTGCTGAGTAGTCTGAACTTATTGAATCTCCCTTGTAGGAGAGCTTTCTTTTCTCCCTGGCTGCTTTTAAAATTTTCTCTTTATCTTTGGTTTTGGCGAGTTTGATGATAATATGTCTTGGTGTTTTTCTTTTTGGATCAATCTTAAACAGGGTTCGATGAGCATCTTGGATAGATATCCTTTCATCTTTCAGGATGTCAGGGAAATTTTTTGCTAACAGATCTTCAACTATTCTCTCTGTATTTTCTGTTGTCCCTCCCTGTTCTAGGACTCCAATCACATGCAAGTTATTCTTCTTGATAGAGTCCCACATGATTCTTAGGGTTTCTTCATTTTTTTTAATTCTTTTATTTGATTTTTTTCTTGCTATATTGGTGTCAATTCCCCTGTCCTCCAGATCCCCCACCCTGCATTCCAATTGCTCACGTCTGCTCCTCTAACTTCCTATTGAGTTGTCTAATTCTGTAATTTTATTGTTAATCTTTTGGATTTCTGAATGCTGTCTCTCTATGGATTCTTGCAGGTTATTAATTTTTCCACTATGTTCTTGAATAATCTTTTTGATTTCTTCAACTGCTTTAATAGTGTGTTCCTTGGCTTTTTCTGTAGACTGCCTTATTTCATTTCTGAGGTCATCTCTGATGTCTTGAAGCATTCTGTAAATTAGCTTTTTATATTCTGAGTCTGGCAATTCCAGGATTGTATCTTTATTTGGGAAAGATTTTGATTCTTTAGTTGGGGATTTGTAGAAGCAGTCATGGTCTGCTTCTTTATGTGGTTTGATATTGACTGTTGTCTCCAAGCCATCACTAAGAGTCTTATCTTGTTTTGTTTTCTTTCAATATATGTAGATGGGCTACTGGATTGCACTGTCTTGATTGCTTTAGCCCTTGAAACACTTATGCCCTATTACCAGGTGGTTTGGGCTGTTACCAGATATATAAGCCTAAGAGTCCATTCACTATTCTTGAGTAGAATCTAATTTTGGGTCATCAAGTATGTGGTGCAGACTGTCACCTATCCACCTAGAGAAGTAGTGGTGATAGTTGTGTGCACCAGATTCTAGTCACAGCAGAGGTTCACAATGCAGGGGGGACAGGATGCTGACAGACTTCCCCCAAGTGCCAGTGAGTTAGGTTGTCTCTATTCCTAAAGCACTTTGGTGGGTGGGCTCTGCAGCTGTACCCGAGGCCCCCAATGCAAGTACCTCTACAGATTGGTAGGTGTCACCCTCCTTAGACCGCTAAGGCAGGAGGCTAGGTGGTCTGGGGGGTGCTTCAACCCTCAGTTCCCTGTTGTGGGTTAGTGAGGGCTCTGTTGAATACGCAGAGATATCAGACCTGGGAAACTTGTCTTTCCGGTAGTCCGCTAAAACAATACAGTCAGATCCCTATCAGACTTGCCTTTGCATTATAATAGCCACCTTGTTCCCTGTAGGGATGAAAGCCCAAGACTGTGGGTCACATATGTTTGTCTGGAGCTGGTTCTGTGTTTTTAGTCCAATTAGGGAAGGATTTTTGGTCCCTGGGTTTTTTTGTAGCTGCTTCTCTCAGGCCAGGAGAATGGGTTAGGAAAAGACCAAAAAGAAAAACTGCAGAGCAGTTTACTGGCAGGCTCAGGAAATTCCAATGTTAATGAAGCCACCTGGGAAGGGGAGGGGAGGGTTCAGATAAACAGGAGAGAGTAGCACCCCGGAATATAGACAAAATTACTTATCTTGCTTGGGATGACTGTTTTATCTGAGATTCCCTAGGGGCGTGTTGACTGTGTGTGCTGGCTGGATAGAGATTGCCCCTGAGGGTCAGGCCCGTGTCCTGTGCTTGTGCTGTCTCAGAAGCGGTGGTCAGTTCCTCCGCTCCCAGTCCAAAGCCCAGTACCAAGTTTCCCCTTCTGGGACGCCACACTCCCAGCTCCAAAACCAGTTGCTGCCTCCCAGTGACTTCTCCTCCTTTCAGCTGTGTCACTCTGCTGCCTGCATGCACTGGCTGGGCTTCCCCCGAGGTCACTTCTGGGGGCTAGAGCTGCGTCCCATGTTTGTGCCGCCTCAGGATGCCGTGCTCAGCTCCCCTGTGCACAATCCAAAGCCCAGCGCCAAGGTTTCCTGACTGGGACGCTGGCTTCAGGCTCCAAAAACAGTCGCTGCTTCCCCATGGTTGTTTGTTCTCAGTCTCTGTCACTCAGGTCAACTCTTTAGATCTGTGTTTGATGGTCAGGGTTCATAGATTGTCATGTATGTGGTCGATTCACTTGTTTTTCTGAGTCTTTGTTGCAAGAGGGATCTGAGGTAGCTTCTACCTAGTCAGCCATCTTGTCCCCCTAATATAGGTTTTAATTAGTATTTTTCATGAACTATCAAGGCTTAATGGAGTCAAAAGATGACATAGAAAAATGCAAGGGTAGGGGTCAACTTTCAGAGGAATCTCCAAGCCAGTATCTCAGGGTTTTGAGGGAATACAGGTACAAAGAAAAATCCATTAGACTACCCAGTGCTGATTATAGAGGAAAGATTTGCAATAAACAGAATATTGGGTCCCTATATGTTTTTTTTCTTGTTGTTTTTCTGTTTTTTAGGAGTCCTGGTGGAGCAGAGGTTAAGAATTTGGCTGCTAACCCAAAGGTTGGCAGTTATAATCTACCGGCTGCTCCTTGGAAACCCTATGGGACAGTACTAATCTGTCCTAAAGAGTTGCTATGAGTCAGAATCCACTCAATGACAATGGGCTTTTTTTTTTTTGGTTGATGCTTTTTTAAAGTCAGCTCCCTCACATGTGACTATCAGTAACAACAAATTACCAACAGTAACAGTGTCTTATATCCACAGACATTCTCATATGGGGTTGTAGTCCACCAAAGAAGTATCAAAGTCCCCAGGGCTATGTGAGCAGTTTAAATGTCTCTGAGGTCATTTTGATTTTCACTAACTCAAACATATATCATTAGGGAAACTGCAGTCAAATCCCTGGAACTGAGGGAAAGAAGGGACAAACATGTTTGTTAAATTAAAAATCTATAGTGGAAGGTTAACTGGCACAGGCTTTGTGACAATACATGAGAAAAGAGCACCTTGCTACCAACCTCTGTCACAACACCCAATAGAACAGCACCTCGTAGTGAATGTCCTAATGTACACAGCATCTATTCAGGAGATCATGGTGGCATTATCACAGTTCAGTGTCAATGCCACCCAGTGACCCAACTTTAGAGGAAGAATGCTGTGCTTTAGGAAAGAAACAACACTGTTTATATGGAGCTAGAAAAATGCAAACTTTAAACATAAGTCACTTAAGGATAACTAAAGGTAGTTTTTCTCTAATGAAAAGAGTAAAAGAATCAAGTAATACCGTTGCCATTTTCAAGGAGCAGATTGAGAAGACAAAGTAAAGTATTATAATGAAATGTGCAAAGACTAGGAGTTAGAAAACCAAAAGGAAAGAATACAATTAACATTTCTTAAGCTAAAAGAACTTAAGAAAAAACTCAAGTCTCAAGTTGCAATATTGAAGGGCCCTAGGGACAAAATATTGGACAATGCAGGAAGCATCAAAAGAAGATGAAAGGAAAACATACAGTCACTGTATCAAAAAGAATTGATTGGTGTTCAAATATTTCAGGAGGTAGCATATGATCAAGAACCGATGACACTGAAGAAGGAAGACCAAGCTGCACTGAAGGCTTTAGCAAAAATCAAGGCCCCAGGAAATGATAGAATACCAACTGAGATGTTTCAACAAACGGATGCAATGCTGGAGGTGCTCACTCATCTACGCCAAGAAATTTGGATGACAGCCACTTGGCCAATTGACTGGAAGAGATCCATATTTGTGCCCATTCCAAAAAGAGGTCCTCCAACAGAATGTGGAAATTATTGAATAATTCAAAAATGGTTACAGCAGTACATTGACAGGGGACTGCCAGAATTTCAAGACAGATTCAGGAGAGGATATGGAACAAGGGATATCACTACTGCTGTCAGATGGATCCTGGCTGAAAGCAGAAAATACCATACAGATGTTGTCTTGGTCATCCAGTGCTGCTATAACAAATACCACAAGTGGATGGCTTTAACAAAGAGAAATTTATTTCTTCACAGTAAAGTAGGCTAAAAGTCCAAACTTGGGCTGTTGGCCCTGGGGGAAGGCTCTCTCTCTGTCAGCCTTCTCATCAATTTTTTTCGCAGACTAGGAGCTTCTCTGTGCAGGGACCTGGGGTCCAAGGCATGCGCTCTTCCTCTGGCACTGTTTTCTTGGTGGTATGAGGTCCTCCCTCTCTGCTAGCTTCCCTTTTCTTTTATCTCTTGAGAGATAAAATGTGGTGCAGGCCACACCTCAGAGAAACTCCCTTTACATTGAATCAGGGATGTGACTTGGTAAGGGTGTTACAATCCGACACTAATCCTCTTTAACATAAAATTTCAATCACAAAATGGGGACAACCACAGAATACTGGGAGTCATGGCCTAACCAAGTTAATATACATTTTTTGGAGGACTCAATTCAACCCATGGGGACAGATCCAAATGAAATTGCAAAGGTTTTGAAAATGGAACTGCATTAAAATTGCAACACAGAGGAAGCTGGTAAGAACTTGCACCATAAGCCCCAGTGAGAATGCTGTTGTGAAAACAAACAAAAATATCTATATTACCTTAGAATCTAAGCAAAACCCAGAGTCACGTTATAAAGTATTCAAAAATGGCTAGTATACAAACTAAAATTACTTGGCCTACAAAGACCCAGGGAAACTTTAGCTTGCAAAAGAAAAGACAATAAATGCTAAAACTGAGATGACACAGAGGTTGGAATTATCCAGAAAAATAAAAAAAAGCAGTTATTATAGTAAAAGGGCAAACCCTCTCGGAATGAATAGAAATTAGCAAGTTTAACCAAAAACTAAACAAATAAAAACAAAAAGTCAGGAATCAAATAGAAATTTTAGAACTGAGAAATATAATAAAAAATAAAGAAACCAACTACATTTGTTCAGTAACAAAGAGAAGAACAAAGATTTTAAAAAAGTTAAAAATTTAAAGATAGGTACGTAGATATTATCCAGTCTGAACAGTAGTGATATAAAATATTGCGGAAAAATAAGAACTGGGACTCTGGTACCTCTGGAAATGTAACAGAAAGTTTAACATTCATATTATTGGAGTCCCATAAGTAGAGGAGAAAAGTACAGTTTAGAAAAGAATGTATTTGAAAAAATTATTGGAAAAATATCCAAGATTTGGTGAAAGATACATGCATAGAGACTTGCAATAAAGCTGTTGAAATCTAAAGACAAAGAAAAAATCTTGAAAGCAATCTGAGAGCTATAACATATTACACAAGACAAATCAATCATTCACAATTTATTTAGGAAATAATATTGGAATCATTATTCCCTGTCCTTGAGCATACAAAATGTGACCCAGCTGGAGCTGGGCTCACAAGGACACATCAACTGGCCCCTGAGATATAAAGACAATACCTAGGACACTCTTTGAAAACATCTTTTAGGGAACCTTCCACATAAGCTAATAAAAGGATATGAAATACTTTTCACTCATTATCTTTTTCTATTAGCATTTTGTGATTAGAAAATTTGTTTGACCAATGAAGACCCTCATGACTGTCATTACTGGAACCTATACCAATGGTTGTTAAGAGAGACAATTCAAAATGTGGGATCACAGTTTCTAACCAATCTGTGAAAAGATGAAGCTTTCAATGGTTTTGCCCATTTTGTAACATTAATATGTACTAATGACTCTGTAACATTCCTTGGGCTTGGGCAGACATGGCAGTGGTGGTATGCTTGTCCATTTTCCCATTTTTGCTTATTCTGTAGTTTTCTTTGGACGCAGGCAGACATGGCTGTGGCAGCATGGTTGTCCGTTTCCCAGTTTCGTCTTTTTGAATATATGCCAGATAAAACTTTCTTTTTGCTTTACTTTACGATTTTTTTTTAACCCTACAACAGCATGACTGTGGATTCTTGTTAGCAGCCATAGAGCTGGAAGAAAGTGGAAATGTAAAGTGCTAGAAAACAATGAGTTTATCCAGAGTTTTTTATGCAAAACTATCCTTCAGAATTGAATGTAAAATAAAAAGGGAAATTTATTATTCATAACTCAAAATAGTGAAGGGAGAAGGAAAGCAAATAACATAACGATAGACTTATATGTACCAATGAGAACTTTAAATGTAAATGATATATAAACCAAACCCATTGCCATCAAGTTGATTCCGACTCATATATAATTGATACACAATAAGTAGATTAAAAGTAAAATGATAAAAACTCACCATGCACACACCAAGAAAAAAAATGCATGTGGCAATATTGTTGTTGTTGGGTATCTTCAAGAAGGTACCGACTCATAGTGACCCTATGTACAACAGAATGAAACACTTCCCAGTCCTGCACCATTCTCACAATTACTGTTATGTTTGAGCCCATTGTTGCAGCCACTGTGTCAATTCATCTCACTGAGGTTCTTCCTCTATTTCGCTGACCCTCAGATTTATTAATCATGATGTCCTTCTCCAGGGACTCCACCCTCCTGATAACTTGTCTAAAATTCATTAGACAAAGTCTCACCATCCTCACTTGTAAGAATTCTGCTGTACTTCTTCCAGGACAGATTTGTCTGTTCTTCTGGCAGTCCATAGTATGTTCAATATTCTTTGCCAACACCATAATTCAAAGGTGTCAATTCTTCAGTTTCTATATTCATTGTCCAGCTTTCACATGCATATGAGGCAGTTGAAAATACCATGACTTGGCTCAGGCTCACCTTAGCTTCAAGGTATCATCTTTGCTTTTTAACACCTTAAAGAGTTCTTTTGCAGCAGATTTGCTCGATGCAATAGACAGTTTGATTTCTTAACTGCTGCTTCCATGGGTGTAAAATGAAATCTTTGACAAATTTAGTATTTTGTCTGTTTATCATGATTATGATTGCTGGTCCAGTTGGGAGAATTTTTTTTTATTTATTGAGGTGTAATCCATATATATATATTTTTAATCCATACTGAAGGCTGTAGTCTTTGATCTCTTTCAGTAAGTGTTTCAAGTCATCTGTATAACACAGGTTGTTATGAGTCTTCCTCCAATCCTGATCCTGGGTTCTCCTTCATATTGTCCAGCTTCTTGGATTATTTGCTCAGCATACAGATTGAATACGTATGGTAAAAGGATATTATGCTCACACACACCTTTTTAAACCACTCAGTATCCCCTTGTTCTGTTCAAACTACTGCCCCTTTTTTTATGTTCAGATTCTGCCTGAACACAAGCATTCTAGAATCCCTATTCTTTGCAATGTTATCCAGAGTTTGTTATGATCCCCCCAGTGGAATGCCTTTGCATAGTCAATAAAATACAAGTAAACATCTTTCTAGTATTCTCTGTTTTCAACCAAGATCCATCTGACATCACCAATGATGTTCCTCATTCCACGTCCTCTTATGAATCCCACTTGAAATTCTGGAAGTTCCCTGTTGATGTAGTGCTGCACTTGCTTCTTAATTATCTTCAGCAAAACCTTACTTGTGTGTGATATTAATGATATTGTTCACTAATTTCCACATTCGTTGGACCACCTTTCTTTGGGAAGGGGACGAATAAGGATCTCTTCAGTCAGTTGGCCAGGTAGCTATCTTCCAAATTTCTTGGCATGGACATGTGAGCACTTCCAGTGCTGCATCAGTTTGTTGAAACATCTCAACTGGTATTCCATCAGTTCCTGGAGGCTTGTTTTTCACCAATGCCTTCAGTGCAGCTTGGACTTCTTCCTTCAATACCTTTGGTTCTTGATCATATGGTACCTTCTGAAACGTTGATCAACGTTGACCAATGTACAGTGACATTGTGTATTCCTTACATTTTCTTTTCATGCATTTGTGGCTAAATTAATACAAAGTAGATGTCATTGCAATTAAAAATTGCCAGAGACAAAGTGGGACATTACATAATGATGAAAGAGTGAATTAGCCATGAAGGTATAACAATACTAAACATGAATGCATCTAACAATAGAGTATAAAAAAAAGCAATGAATGATAAAACATTAAAGAGATAAATTCATATTGTATTTTTCTGAAGACTGTAACACTACTCTCTCAGTAATTGAAAGAAATAGTAGACAGAAAAACATCAAGAGATTAAAGGACCACATAAACTAGAGACTCCACCAGCCTGAGACCAGAAGAACTAAATGGTCCCCAACTACCACAAATGACCACAGTGAGGGGGAACACAACAGAAAGTCCCAGATGGAGTGGGAGAAAAGTGTGGAGCAGAACTCGAATTCTCATAAAAGACCAGACTTAATGGCCTGAAAGAGACTGGAGGAACACCCAAAACTATGGCCCCTGGACACTCTGTTAACCCAGAACTAAAACAATTCCTGAAGCCCTCTCTTCAGACAAAGATTAGACAGGACTATAAAACAAAAGGTAATACACGTGAGGCATGTGCCTCTTAGTTCAATCAGATACATGAGACCAAATGTGTAGCTTCTGTCCAGAGGCAGGATGAAAAGGCAGGAAGGGACAGGAACTGGATGAATGGACACAGGGAATCCCTGGGTGGAAAGAGGGAATGTGCTGTCACATTGTGGAGATTGCAATTAATGTCACAAAACAATATGTGAAAACTGTTGTATGAGAAAAAAATAAGAAAATTTTCAGATGCTCTATAATCTTAAAAAAATAGCAATCTAAAAGTCTGTGTTAATTCAAGAAAATACTTATTAAAGTTTTTACCTACCAGTATTTTTATAACCAGAGAGGGTATGGATGTACACGTGAGAAGATAGGTCACATATCTATGGTATTATGCGCACTTTGAAATTTCATTCACTGGTAGGTAGCAACAGGAAATATCTTCAGTGATGGCTTGGAAAGGAGCAGCCACTAGCCAAATTCAGTGCCCAAATGCATTCTGAAATCACATTTTTTAAAAAATAATTTTTATTGTGCTTTAAGTGAAAGTTTAAAAATCAAGTCAGTCTGTCACATATAAACTTCTATACACCTTACTACATACTCCCATTTACACTCCCCCTAATGAGTCAGCCCACTCCCTCCTTCCAGTCTCTCCTTTCTTGACCGTTTTGCCAGTTTCTAACCCTCTCTACCCTCCCATCTCTCCTCCAGACAGGAGATGCCAACATAGTCTCAAGTGTCCACCTGATACAAGTAGCTCACTCCTCATCAGCATCTCTCTCCAACCCATCGTCCAGTCCATTCCATGTCTGATGAGTTGTCTTCAGGAATGGTTCCTGTCCTGGGCCAACAGAAGTTTTGGGGACCATGACTGCCGGGATTCTTCTAGTCTCAGTCAGACCATTAAGTCTGGTCTTTTTATGAGAATTTGGGATCTGCATCCCACTGTTCTCCTGCTCCCTCAGGGGTTCTCTGATATGCTCCCTGTCAGGGCAGTCATGGGTTGTGGCCAGGCACCATCTAGTTCTTCTGGTCTCAGGATGATGTAAGTCTCTAGTTCATGTGGCCCTTTCTGTCTCTTGGGCTCATAGTTACCTTGTGACCTTGGTGTTCTTCATTCTCCTTTGATTCAGGTGGGTTGAGACCAAATGATGCATCTCAGATGGCTGCTTGTTAGCATTTAAGACCCCAGACACCACACTTCAAAGTGGGATGCAGAATGCTTTCATAATAGAATTTATTTTGCCAATTGATTTAGAAGTCCCCTTAAGCCATTATCCCCAAACCTCCACCCTTGCTCCGCTGACCTTCGAAGCATTCAGTTTATCCCGGAAACTTCTTTGCTTTTGGCCCAGTCCAGTTGAGCTGAACTTCCCTGTATTGAGTATTGTCCTTCCCTTCACCTAAAGTAGTTCTTATCTACTAGCTAATCAGTAAATAACCATCTCCCACCGTCCCTCTCTCCCCCCTTGCGTAACCACAAAAGTATGTGTTCTTCTCAGTTTGTACTATTTCTCAAGATCTTATGATAGTGGTCTTCTACAATATTTGTCCTTTTGCCTCTGACTAATTTCTCTCAGCGTAATGCCTTCCAGGTTCCTCCATGTTATGAAATGTTTCACAGATTCCTCATTGTTCTTTATCGATGCATAGTATTCCATTGTGTGAATATACCATAATTTATTTAGCCATTCATCCATTGATGGACACCTTGGTTGCTTCCAGGTTTTTGCTATCATAAACAGTGCTGCAATAAACATGGGTGTGCATATATCTGTTTGTGTGAAGGCTTTTATTTCTCTAGGGTATATTCCGAGGAGTGGGATTTCTAGGTTGTATGGTAGTTCTATTTCTAGCTTTTTAAGAAAATGCCAGACAGATTTCCAAAGTGGTTGTACCATCTTACATTCCCACCAGCAGTGTATAAGAGTTCCAATCTCTCTGCAGCCTCTCCAACACTTATTATTTTGTGTTTTTTGGATTAATGCCAGCCTTCTTGGAGTGAGGTGGAATCTCTTCATAGTTTTAATTTGCGTTTCTCTAATGGCTAATGATCGGGAGCATTTTCTCATGTATCTGTTAGCTGCCTGAATATCTTCTTTAGTGAGGTGTGTGTTCATATCCTTTGCCCACTTCTTGATTGGGTTGTTTGTCTTTTTGTGGTTGAGTTTTAACAGAATCATATAGACTTTAGAGATCAGGCGCTGGTCGGAGATGTCATAGCTGAAAATTTTTTCTCAATCTGTAGGTGGTCTTTTTCGTCTTTTGGTGAAGTCTTTAGATGAGCATAGCTGTTTGATTTTTAGGAGCTCCCAGTTATCTGGTTTCTCTTCGTCATTTTTGGTAATGTTTTGTATTCTGTTTATGTCTTGTATCAGGGCTCCTAACGTTGTCCCTATTTTTTCTTCCATGATCTTTATCGTTTTAGTCTTTATGTTTAGGTCTTTGATCCACTTGGAGTTAGTTTTTGTGCATGGTGTGAGGTATGGGTCCTGTTTCATTTTTTTGAAAATGGATATCCAGTTATGCCAGCACCGTTTATTAAAAAGACTATCTTTTCCCCAATTAACTGACACTGGGCCTTTGTCAAATATCAGCTGCTCATATGTGGATGGATTTATATCTGGGTTCTCAATTCTGTTCCATTGGTCTATGGGCCTGTTGTTGTACCAGTACAAGGCTGTTTTGATTACTGTAGTTGTGTAATATATTCTAAAATCAGGTAGAGTGAGGCCTCCCACTTTCTTCTTCTTTTTCCGTAATGCTTTACTTATCTGGGTCTTCTTTCCCTTCCATATGAAGTTGGTGATTTATTTCTCCATCACATTAAAAAATGTCATTGGAATTTGGATTGGAAGGGCATTGTATGTATAGATGGCTTTTGGTAGAATAGACATTTTTACTATGTTAAGTCTTCCTATCCATAGCAGGGTATGATTTTCCACTTATGTAGGTCCCTTTTCGTTTCTTGTACTAGTACTTTGTAGTTTTCTCTGTATAGGTCTTTTACATCTTTGGTAAGATTTATTCCTAAGTATTTTATCTTCTTGGGTGCTACTGTAAATGGCATTGATTTGGTGATTTCCTCTTTGATGTACTTTTTGTTGGTGTAGAGAAATCCAACTGATTTTTGTATGTTTATCTTGTATCCCGATACTCTGCTGAACTCTTCTATTAGTTTCAGTAGTTTAGTAGTTTTCTGAAGGATTCTTTAGGGTTTCCTGTGTATAAGACCATGTCATCTACAAATAGAGATAATTTTACTTCTTCCTTGCCAGTCCGGATGCCCTTTATTTCTTTGTCTAGCCTAATTGCTCTGGCTAGGACCTCTAGCACAATGTTGAATAAGAGCGATGATAAAGGGCATCCTTGTCTGGTTCCCGTTCTCCAGGGAAATGCTTTCAGGCTCTCTCCATTTAGAATGATGTTGGCTGTTGGCTTTGTATAGATGCCCTTTATTATGTTGAGGAATTTTCCTTCAATTCCTATTTTGCTGAGAGTTTTTATCATGAATCGGTGTTGGACTTTGTCAAATGCCTTTTCTGCATCAATTGATAAGATCATGTGGTTTTTGTCTTTAGTTTTATTTATATGGTGGATTACATTAACACTTCTTCTAATATTAAAACAACCTTGCATACCTGGTATAAATCCCACTTGGTCGTGGTGGATTATTTTTTTGATACGTTGTTGAATTCTATTGGCTAGAATTTTGTTGAGGATTTTTTGCATCTATGTTCATGAGGGGTATAGGTCTGTAATTTTCTTTTTTGTGATATCTTTACCTGGTTTTGGTATCAGGGATATGATGGCTTCATAGAATGGGTTAGGTAGTATTCCAATATTTTCTATGCTTTGAAATTCCTTTAATAGTAGTGGTGTTAACTGTTCTCTGAAAGTTTGGTAGAACTCTGCAGTGAAGCCGTCCGGGCCAGGGCTTTTTTTTATTGGGAGTTTTTTGATTACCATTTCAAACTCTTTTTTTTTTATGGGTCTATTTAGTTGTTCTACTTCTGATTGTGTTAGTTTAGGTAGGTAGCGTTTTTCTAGGAATTCATCCATTTCTTCTAGGTTTGCAAATTTGTTAGAGTATTATTTTTTGTAATAATCTGATATGATTCTTTTAATTTCAGTTGGGTCTGTTGTGATATGGTCCATCTCGTCTCTTATTTGGTTATTTGTTTCCTTTCCTATATTTCTTTAGTCAGTCTGGCCAATGGTTTATCAATTTTGTTAATTTTTTCAAAGAACCAGCTTTTGGCTTTGTTAATTCTTTCAATTGTTTTTCTGTTCTGTAATTCATTTAGTTCAGCTCTAATTTTTATTATTTGTCTTCTGGTGCCTGATGGATTCTTTTGTTGTTCACTTTCTATTTGTTCAAGTTGTAGGGACAGTTCTCTGATTTTGGCTCTTTCTTCTTTTTGTATGTGTGCATTTATCAATATAAATTGACCTCTGAGCCCCGCTTTTGCTGTGTCCCATAGGTTTTGATAGGAAGTATTTTCATTCTCGTTGCATTCTATGAATTTCGTTATTCCCTCCTTAATGTCTTCTATACCCCAGTTTTTTTGAGCAGGGTATTGTTCATTTTCTAAGTATTTCATTTCTTTTCCCTGATTTTTCTGTTATTGATTTCCACTTTTATGGCCATCTGGTCTGAGAAGATGCTTTGTAATATTTCGATGTTTTGGATTCTGAAAAGGTTTGTTTTATGAGCTAATATGTGATCTATTCTAGGGAATGTTCCATGTGCACTAGAAAAAACAGTATACTTTGCAGCTGTTGGGTGGAGTGTTCTGTATAAGTCTATGAGGTCAAGTTGGTTGATTGTAGCAATTAGGTGTTCGTGTCTCTATTGAGCTTCTTACTGGAAGTCCTATCCTTCTCCAAAAGTGGTGTGTTGAAGTCTCCTACTATAATCGTGGAGGTATCTATCTCACATTTCAGTTCTGTTAAAGTTTGTTTTATGTATTTTGCAGCCCTGTCTTTGGGTGCATAAATATTTAATATGGTTATATCTTCCTGGTAAATTGTCCCTTTAATCATTATGTAGTGTCCTTCTTTATCCTTTGTGGTGGATCTAACTTGAAAGTCTATTTTGTCAGAAATTAATATTGCTACTCCTGCTGTTTTTTGATTGTTGTTTGCTTGATATATTTTTTCCATCCTTTGAATTTTTGTTTGTTTGTGTCTCTAAGATGTGTCTCTTGCAGGCAGCATGTAGACGGATGTTGTTCCTTTACCCAGTCTGAAACTCTCTGTCTCTGTATTGGTGCATTTAGTCCATTTACATTTAGCGTAATTATAGATAAGTGTGTGTTTAGTGCTGTCATTTTGATGCCTTTTTGTGTGTGTTGACAATTTCATTTTTCCACTTACTTTTTTGTGCTGAGACGTTTTTCTTTGTAAATTGTGTGTTCCTCATATTCCTAGTAGTCAAATTTATGTTTGCTGAGTCGTTATGTTTTTCTTGGTTTTTATTTTGAGTTATGGAATTGTTAGACCTCTTTGTGGCTACCTTAATATTTACCCCTTTTTTCTAAGTAAAAACCTAACTTGTATTGTCGTATATCGCCTTGTTTTCCTCTCCATATGGCAGTTCTATGCCTCCTGTATTTAGTCCCTCTTTTTGATTATTGTGATCTTTTACATAATAACTTCAGTGATTCCCCGTTTTGAGCATTTTTTTCTTTTTAAAATTAATCTTAATTTGTTTTGTGATTTTCCTATTTGGGTTGGTATCAGGGTGTTCTGTGAACTTGTGTTATGCTGGTATCTGACATTATTGATTTTCTGACCAAACAATTTCCTTTAGTATTTCTTGTAGCTTTGGTTTGGTTTTTGCAAATTCTCTAAACTTATGTTTATCTGTAAATGTTTTAATTTCTCCTTCATATTTGAGAGAGAGTTTTGCTGGATATATGATCCTTGGCTGGCATTTTTCTCCTTCAGTACTCTATATATGTCATCCCATTGCCTTCTTGACTGCACGGTTTCTGCTGAGTAATCTGAACTTATTCTTATTGATTTTCCTTTGTAGTAGACCTTTCTTTTATCCCTGGCTGCTTTTAAAATTTTTTCTGTATCTTTGGTTTTAGCAAGTGTGATGATAATATGTCTTGGTGATTTTCTTTTTGGATCAAACTTCTATGGGGTTCGATGAGCATCTTGGGTAGATATCCTTTTATGATATCTTTCATGATGTCAGGGAAGTTTTCTTCCAACAGATCTTCAACTATTCTCTCTGTACTTTCTGTTATCCCTCCCTGTTCTGGAACTCCAATCACACGCAAGTTATTCTTCCTGATAGAGTCCCACATGATAGGGTTTCTTCATTTTTTTTAATTCTTTTATCTGATTTTTCTTCAACTATATTGGTGTCAATTACCTTATCCACCAACTCCCCCACTCTGCAATCCAATTGCTCGATTCTGCTCCTCTGACTTCCTATTGAGTTGTCTAATTCTGTAATTTTACTATTAGTCTTTTGGGTTTCTGAATGCTGTCTCTCTATGGATTCTTGCAGCTTATTAATTTTTCCACTATGTTCTTGAATAATCTTTTTGATTTCTTCAACTGCTTTATCAGTGTGTTCCTTGGCTTTTTCTGTAGATTGCCTTATTTCATTTATGAGGTCATCCCTAATGTCTTGAACCATTCTGTATATTAGTTTTTTATATTCTGCATTTGGCAATTCCAAGATTGTATCTTCATTTGGGAAAGATTTTGATTCTTTAATTCGGGGAGTTGTAGAAGGAATCATGATCTGCTTCTTTATGTGGTTTGATATCGACTGCGGTCTCCGAGCCATCTATAATATTGTAATGATTTATTTTATATTTGCTCACTGAGTCTTATCTTGTTTTGTTTTCTTTCAATATACGTAGATGGGCTACTAGATTGTGCTGTCTTGATTGTTGTAGCCTTTGAATCACTTATGTCCTATTACCAGGTGGTTTGGGCTGTTACCAGATATATACGCCTAAGAGTCCATTCACTATTCTTGAGTAGAATCTGATTTTGGGTCACCAAGTGTGTGGGGTAGACTGTCACCTATTCACTTAGAGGAGTAGTGGTGATAGTTGTGTGCACCAAATTCTAGTAGCAGTAGGGGTCACACTCCAGGAGGGACAGAATGCTGACAGGCTTCCCCCAAGTGCCAGTTAGGTAGGTGTGTCTGTATTCCTAAAGCACTTTGGTGGGTGGGCTCTGCAGCTGTACCTTAGGCACCCAATGCATGTACTTCTACAGACTGGTAGGTGTCACTATCCTCAGACCCCTATGGCAGGAGGCTAGGTGGTTTGCATGGAGCTTCAGCCCTCAGTTCCCCTTTGTAGGTCAGTGAGGGCTCTGTTTAATAGGTGGAGATATAAGACCTGGGAAACCTGTCTTTCCAGTAATCTGCTAAAACATTTACAGTCAGATCACTATCAGAATTGCCTTTGCATTATAATAGTCACTTTGTTCCCTGTAGAGGTGAAAGCTCAAGACTGTGGATCTCAAATGCTTGGCTGGAGCTGGTTTTGTATTTTTGGTCTGATTTTGGGAAGTCAGGGAAGGATTTTTGATCCCTGGGTTTTTTTGTAGCTGCTTCTCTCAGGCCTGGAGAATGGGTTAGGAAAAGATAAAAAAAAAAAATGCAGAGCACTTCACTCTCTGGCCTAGGAAATTTCAACGTTAATGAAGCTGCCTGGGAAGGGGAGGGGAGGGATCAGGTAGATAGGAGAGAGTAGCACCCAACAATATAGACAAAGTTACTTATCTTGCTTGGTGATGACTGTTTTGTCTGAGATTCCAGAGGGGCCTGTAGCCTGTGTGCATTGGCTGGGTTGAGATTGCCCCCGAGGGTCAGGCCCTCATCCTGTGCTTGTGCTGTCTCAGAAGCCGTGGTCAGTTCCTCTGCTCCCAGTCCAAAGCCCAGCGCCAAGGTTCCCTGGCTGGGACGCCACACTCCAGGTTCTGAAACCAGTCGCTGCCTCCCTGTGACTTCTTCTCCTGTCAGCCGCGTCACCTCGCTGCCTGCGTGCACTGCCTGGGCTTCCCTCGAGGTCACTTCTTGGGGCTAGGGCTGCGTCCCATGTTTGTGCTGTCTCAGGATGCTGTGCTGCACTCTCCTGCTCCCACTCCAAAGCCCGGCGCCAAGGTTTTCTGACTGGGACACTGGCTCTAGGCTCCGAAAACAGTCGCTGCTTTCCCGTGGTTGCTCCTTCTCTCCTTAGCCATGTCAGTGTGCAGCCTGCTTGTGCTGGCTGAGTCTCTGTCACTCAGGTCAACTCTTTAGATCTGTGTTTGATGGTCAGGGTTCATAGATTGTCATGTATGTGATTGATTCACTTGTTTTTCTGAGTCTTTGTTGCAAGAGGGATCCAAGGTAGCTTCTACCTAGTCAGCCATCTTGGCCCCACCTCCCATGATAGATTTTTTAACTACTTGAAATTGTACTCCTTCAGGAAATTTTGAAGAGCAAAAATAGCATCTATTTTGCAGATTATTAAAGAAACCGGCATGTAGATTTGTCATCTAGCCACATGATGTTAGCAAAAATTGTTGGACTGACTGTGTTCTCTTTCTGACTGAATGTAGAGCAAAACTGAGAGTTGAAGAAATGAAAGTACTGGAACACATTCTTGATAAATAAACACTTGTGATCATTCAGTTTATGATCTTTTTAGTAGTCAAGGAATAAAACAAAAATGGCTGCTATCCTTGACTTCAGATTTTGAGATTTACTGAAATCATTAGTTCAAATCTATCTGCCAATGCATCCGTCCATCTCCCAAACTATCATCTAGCTGTCTATCTAATCTATTTTCCAAAGCCAAAAAAAAAAAAAAAAAATTCTTTGCCATCTAGTTGATTATGACTCATAGCAACCCTATAGGACATAGTAGAACTGCCTTATAGGATTTCCAAGCAGTGATTTGTGGATTCAGCATAGCTCTTAATCACTGTGCCACCAGGGCAATTTGAATCTATATCTATCATCTAACTATCTATCACCTATCTATCTATCTATCATCTATCTGTCTATCTATCCGTCTGTCTGTCTGTCTGTTGGTCTGTCTGTCTGTCAGTCTATCATCTATCTATCTATCATCTATCTATCTATCTATCATCTGTCTATCTATCATCTGTCTATCTAATCACCTATCATCTCTCTAACTATCATCTAACCTATTTTCCAAAGCCAAAAAGAAACTCAAATATAAATATAAAATATTGGGGAAAAATACTTGAAAATAGGAACATAGTAGATTATTATTGCTATAAATTGCTGTAAAACCATTGCCGTTGATTTGGTTCCAACTCACAGCGACCCTACAGGACAAAGTAGAGCTGCCCCATAGGGTTTCCAAGGAGTGTCTGGTGGATTCGAACTGCTGACCTTTTTGGTTAAGAGCCATAGCTCTTAAACAGCATGCCACCAGTGTTTCCTATAGCACCTCAGATTGTCAATAGCTGTCATTCAAAACACAAAACAAAAATTTTATAAGAAAATACACATTTTTGCTCCATTAATTCGAGTGAGAAAAAATGAAATTAGGGAAAACACATCCTTCTATGCAAGGGTAAAACATTTTTATTCAAGTGAGATGCATAGATGCATATATTAATAACCTAATGGAATGATTTTTAAAATGAATAAGGTAATTGATTTAGAGATAAAAAAATGATTTAGAGATACTCTAATTTAAATACCCAGTGGGACCTGTATATTAACTCTGAAATTAAATACATGAATGTTTAGATAGCACTTCAACACCTTCATTAAAATAAAGAGAAAGTATCTCTTTTCCACCACGGATATACATACAAGACAGTAGTCTACTGAACATAAAGTATACGATTAACTATGCAGCAAAAAATGGGCCTATTCATCTATAGAGAAATTTTTTACTTATGTATTTAAGAAAAATGAAGTTGAGTGTCAGAAATAATATAATTAGGATCACAAGTGACTACTGACTCTCACTTCTATACTAGTCCTAGACTAACAAAAAGATTTAACGAAACTCCTTATTCCTAGTAATTAATATCACCCTCATCTTTAGACTAAGAAGACAAAATTATTTACTGTAGTCTGCACAAACAGGAAAAAAGTAATATTTAAGAATTTATAAATTGTCTGAATCCAAGACAAAGATCAAGTAAGAAAATAATTGATTGTGTTTGGTTTTCCTATAGCTATATTTCTTTCCCTACTTTATTTAGACTTTTGAAATTACTAACTGTATTTTGAACATATTTCAAAATGATGAGTTCAAATGCAACAGATTACGAGAAGACTGATGATTTGGAATCAGAAAAAAATAATCATTGAAGAAAATAAGTCAAAGGAACAATGTAGCAGTACTGCATCAAAGCTAAAATATTAATGGCATATACTGGAGAATTTTGATCATACTTACGGAAAATATATAACACCTAATAATTCTATATGTTTGATAGATTTAAAAAGTCTTTTCATAAAGTAAAAGATGTTGAACATGCGTAGTAAATTGACACTGGCAAAGTTGTCAAAATTTTATAAAAACTTATTGCAATAATTTATTAAACGTACACAGAAAACACATCTCAATACTTATCCTCTCTCTTTTTAGCACATTTAAGCAGAATTCATATTATTTGGAAATGATTAGCAAGATTTAAATCAGCTTTCAAGTCCAAAGGAGAAAGAGAAGAAAGAACTTAGTATTGTAATAAGTAAAACTTTAATGTATACGGTACGGTGAATTAGAAGATGTTTAGGCTGATCTGTACTATAATTTTAGGGATCACGTGCCTTATCAAACTGTGACAAATATTTACACTTGTTTACATTTCTGGTTATCAAGTTTTTTTCCTGATGGTAGCTTTAAAAAAAATCCTGTTATTTCTGCTTTTGTGTTTTTTTCCCAATGTCGATTTAATAGGATTCATAAGTGAAATGAAGAACCAGTCAAAGGAGATAGAGTTCATTCTCTTGGGACTGACAGATGACCCAGAGTTGCAAATTGTGATTTTTATATTTCTCTTTCTCAGTTATATTTTGAGTGTGATGGGGAACTTATCTATCATCCCCCTCACGCTGTTGGATCTTCGCCTCAAGACGCCAATGTATTTTTTTTCTCTGAAATTTCTCCCACTTGGAAATGTCATTGACAACAATATCTATTCCTAGATTTCTGACAAGCATTGTGACTAAAAACAAAATCATTTCCTGCAATGATTGTGCATCTCAATTGTTCTCTTTCCTCTTAATATGGGTTACAGAGTTTCACCTTCTGCCTGCCATGTCTTATGACCCTTATGCAGACATCTGCAAACCGTTGCGTTATCCCATCATTATGAGAAGCCAAGTGTGCTACCAACTGGTACTCATTTCATGGACAGCTGGCTTTCTGATTACCTTTCCACCATTGGTCATAGGGCTGAAACTAGAATTCTGTGCTTCCAAAGTAATTGATCATTTCATGTGTGACACTTCTGTCTTGCAGATGTCTTGCATAGACACTCACTTCCTAGAATTAATTTCATTTGTTTTTATCAGCTATAATACTTGTGGTCACATTGCTGTTAGTGCTTTTTCCTATACGTATAAGACCATTCTAAAAATCCTTCCTGCTCAGAAAAGAACAAACGCTTTTTCCACTTGTTCTTCCCACATGATTGTAGTTTCCCTTACTTATGGTAGCTGTATCTTCATTTACATGAAGCCATCAGCAAAGGAAAGGGTGACGTTATCCAAAGGTATAGGTGTTATCTATACTTCATTTGCTCCTTTATTAAATCTCTTCATTTATAGTCTAAGGAATCAGCAAGTGAAACAAGTTTTCAAGGATATATTCGAAAAGATTTTCACTGTTTTCAACAAATGAGGAAAAAAATTTTAAATCTTGATGTAAACATTAAATAAAGATTATTGCTCCTATGTTCCTGTTTACTTAATCTGTTCTTTCAATTAACTTTCTTATAGCATTTTAAACAAATTCAGTGTGATTCACTCTTTCCTACTTCTCTTTATCATTAATATTTCCTGCAGTTTCATAGAATTCTCCCTTCTAGATTTCTTGTTTTTTAATTAACTTTTATTAAGCTTCAAGTGAACATTTACAATTCCAGTCTGTCACATGTAAGTTTACATGCATCTTACTCCCTTCTCCCACTTGCTCTCCCCCTATTGAGTAAGCCCTTTCAGTCTCTCGTTTCGTGCCAATTTTGCCATCTTCCCTCTCTCTCTATCCTCCCATCCCCACTCCAGTCAAGAGTTGCCTACACACTCTCCCGTGTCCACCTGATTTAATCAGCTCACTCTTCATCAGGATCTCTCTCCCCCCCGCTGACCAGTCCCTTTCATTTCTGATGAGTTGTCTTCGGGGATGGTTCCCGTCCTGTGCCGACAGAAGGTCTGGGGACCATGGCCACAGGGATTCCTCTAGTCTCAGTCAGACCATTAAGTTTGGTCTTTTTATGAGAATTTGGGGTCTGCATCCCACTGATCTCCTGCTCCCTCAGGAGTTGTCTGTTGTGCTCCCTGTCAGGGCAGTCATCGATTGTGGCCGGGCACCAACTAGTTCTTCTGGTCTCAGGATGATGTAGGTCTCTGGTTCCTGTGGCCCTTTCTGTCTCTTGGGTTCTTAGTTACCTTGGTGTTCTTCATTTTCCTTTGCTCCAGGTGGGTTGAGACCAATTGCTGCATCTTAGATGGCCGCTTGTTAGCATTTAAGACCCCAGACGCCACATTTCAAAGTGGGATGCAGAATGATTTCATAATAGAATTATTTTACCAATTGACTTAGAAGTCCCCTCAAACCATGTTCCCCAGACCCCAGCCCCTGCTCCGCTGACCTTTGAAGCTTTCATTTTATCCTGGAAACCTCTTTGCTTTTAGTCCAGTGCAATTATACTGACCTTCCTTGGATTGAGTGTTGCCTTTCCCTTCACCCAAAGCAGTTCTTATCTACTGATGGATCAATAAAAAACCCTCTCCCTCCCTCCCCCCTTTGTAACCACAAAAGTATGTGTTCTTCTCCATTTTATCTATTTCTCAAGATCTTATAATAGTGGTCTTATACAATATTTGTCCTTTTGCCTCTGACTTATTTCGCTCAGCATAATGCCTTCCAGATTCCTCCATGTTATGAAATGTTTCAGAGATTCGTCACTGTTCTTTATCGATGCGTAGTATTCCATTGTGTGAATATACCACAATTTATTTACCCATTCATCCGTTGATGGACACCTTGGTTGCTTCCAACTTTTTGCTATTGTAAACAGAGCTGCAATAAACATGGGTGTGCATATATCTGTTTGTGTGAAGGCTCTTGTATCTCTAGGGTATATTCTGAGGAGTGGGGTTTCTGGGTTGTATGGTAGTTCTATTTCTAACTGTTTAAGATAACTCCAGAGAGATTTCCAAAGTGGTTGTACCATTTTACATTCCCACCAGCAGTGTATAAGAGTTCCAATCTCTCCGCAGCCTCTCCAACATTTCTTATTTTGTGTTTTTTGGATTAATGCCAGCCTTGTTGGAGTGAGATGGAATCTCATCGTAGTTTTAATTTGCATTTCTCTAATGGCTAATGATCGGGAGCATTTTCTCATGTATCTGTTGGCTGCCTGAATATCCTCTGTAGTGAAATGTGTGTTCATATCCTTTGCCCACTTCTTGATTGGTTTGTTTGTCTTTTTGTGGTTGAGTTTTGACAGAATCATGTAGATTTTAGAGATCAGGCGCTGGTCGGAGATGTCATAGCTGAATATTCTTTCCCAGTCTGTAGGTGGTCTTTTTACTCTTTTGGTGAAGTCTTTAGATGAGCATAGGTGTTTGATTTTTAGGAGCTCCCAGTTATCTGGTTTCTCTTCATCATTTTTGGTAATGTTTTGTATTCTGTTTATGCCCTGTATTAGGGCTCCTAGGGTTGTCCCTATTTTTTCTTCCATGATCTTTATCGTTTTAGTCTTTATGTTTAGGTCTTTGATCCACTGGGAGTTAGTTTTTGTGCATGGTGTGAGGTATGGGTCCTGTTTCATTCTTTTGCAAATGGATATCCAGTTATGCCAGCACCATTTGTTAAAAAGACTATCATTTCCCCAGTTGACTGACACTGGTCCTTTGTCAAATATCAGCTGCTCATACATGGATGGATTTATATCTGGGTTCTCAATTCTGTTCCATTGGTCGATGTGTCTGTTGTTGTACCAGTACCAGGCTGTTTTGACTACTGTAGCTGTATAATAGGTTCTGAAATCAGGTAGAGTGAGGCCTCCCACTTTCTTCTTCTTTTTCAGTAATGCTTTGCTTATCTGGGGCTTCTTTCCCTTCCAGATGAAATTGGTGATTTGTTTCTCTATCCCCTTAAAATATGACATTGGAATTTGGATCGGAAGTGCGTTGTATGTATAGATGACTTTTGGTAGAATAGACATTTTTACTATGTTAAGTCTTCCTATCCATGAGCAGAGTATGTTTTTCCACTTAAGTATGTCCTTTGGAATTTCTTGTAGTAGAGCTTTGTAGTTTTCTTTGTATACGTCTTTTACATCCTTGGTAAGATTTATTCCTAAGTATTTTATCTTCTTGGGGGCTACTGTGAATGGTATTGATTTGGTTATTTCCTCTTCGGTGTTCTTTTTGTTGATGTAGAGGAATCCAAGTGATTTTTGTATGTTTATTTTATAACCTGAGACTCTGCCAAACTCTTTTATTAGTTTCAGTAGTTTTCTGGAGGATTTCTTAGGGTTTTCCGTGTATACGATCATGTCATCTGCAAATAGTGATAGCTTTACTTTCTCCTTGCCAATCTGGATACCCTTTATTTCTTTGTCTAGCCTAATTGCCCCGGCTAGGACTTCAAGTACGATGTTGAATAAGAGCGGTGATAAAGGGCATCCTTGTCTGGTTCCCGTTCTCAAGGGAAATGCTTTCAGGTTCTCTCCATTTAGAGTGATATTGGCTGTTGGCTTTGCATAGATGCCCTTTATTATGTTGAGGAATTTTCCTTCAATTCCTATTTTGGTAAGAGTTTTTATCATGAATGGGTGTTGGACTTTGTCAAATGCCTTTTCTGCATCAATTGATAAGATCATGTGGTTTTTATCTTTTGTTTTATTTATGTGATGGATTACATTAATGGTTTTTCTGATATTAAACCAGCCTTGCATACCTGGTATAAATCCCACTTGATCAGGGTGAATTATTTTTTTGATGTGTTGTTGGATTCTATTGGCTAGAATTTTGTTGAGGATTTTTGCATCTATGTTCCTGAGGGATATAGGTCTATAATTTTCTTTTTTTGTAATGTCTTTACCTGGTTTTGGTATCAGGGAGATGGTAGCTTCATAGAATGAGTTGGGTAGTATTCCGTCTTTTTCTGTGCTTTGAAATACCTTCAGTAGTAGTGGTGTTAAGTCTTCTCTGAAGGTTTGGTAGAACTCTGCAATGAAGCCGTCCAGGCCAGGACTTTTTTTTGTTGGAAGTTTTTTGATTACCGTTTCAATCTCTTTTTTTGTTATGGGTCTATTTAGTTGTTCTACTTCTGAATGTGTTAGTTTAGGTAGATAGTGTTTTTCCAAGAATTTATCCATTTCTTCTAGGTTTTCAAATTTGTTAGAGTACAATTTTACGTAGTAATCTGAAATGATTCTTTTAATTTCATTTGGCTCTGTTGTGATGTGGTCCTTCTCGTTTCTTATTCGGGTTATTTGTTTCCTTTCCTGTTTTTCTTTAGTCAGTCTAGCCAATGGTTTATCAATTTTGTTAATTTTTTCAAAGAACCAGCTTTTGGCTTTGTTAATTCTTTCAATTGTTTTTCTGTTCTCTAATTCATTTAGTTCAGCTCTAATTTTTATTATTTGTTTTCTTCTGGTGCCTGATGGGTTCTTTTGTTGTTCACTTTCTATTTGTTCAAGTTGTAGGGACAGTTCTCTGATTTTGGCTCTTTCTTCTTTTTGTATGTGTGCATTTATTGATATAAATTGGCCTCTGAGCACTGCTTTTGCTGTGTCCCAGAGGTTTTGATAGGAAGTATTTTCATTCTCGTTGCTTTCTAAGAATTTCCTTATTCCCTCCTTGATGTCTTCTATAACCCAGTCTTTTTTCAGAAGGGTATTGTTCATTTTCCAAGTATTTGATTTCTTTTCCCTAGTTTTTCTGTTATTGATTTCTAGTTTCATTGCCTTGTGGTCTGAGAAGATGCTTTTTAATATTTCGATGTTTTGGACCCTGCAAAGATTTGTTTTATGACCTAATATGTCGTCTATTCTAGAGAATGTTCCATGTGCAGTAGAAAAAAAAGTATATTTTGCAGCAGTTGGGTGGAGAGTTCTGTATAAGTCAATGAGGTCAAGTTGGTTGATTGTTGTAAGTAGGTCTTCCGTGTCTCTATTGAGCTTCTTACTGGATGTCCTGTCCTTCTCCGAAAGTGGTGTGTTGAAGTCTCCTACTATAAATGTGAAGGTGTCTATCTCACTTTTCAATTCTGTTAAAATTTGATTTATGTATCTTGCAGCCCTGTCATTGGGTGCATAAATATTTAATATGGTTATGTCTTCCTGATCAATTGTCCCTTTTATCATTATATAGTGTCCTTCTTTATCCTTTGTGGTGGATTTAAGTCTAAAGTCTATTTTGTCAGAAATTAATATTGTTACTCCTCTTCTATTTTGCTTATTGTTTGCTTGATATATTTTTTTCCATCCTTTGAGTTTTAGTTTGTTTGTGTCTCTAAGTCTAAGGTGTGTCTCTTGTAGGCAGCATATAGATCGATCGTGTTTCTTTATTCAGTCCTTTACTCTCTGTCTCTTTATTGGTGCATTTAGTCCATTTACATTCAGCGTAATTACGGATAAATAAGTTTTTAGTGCTGTCATTTTGATTCCTTTTCATGTGTGTTGTTGGCCATTTCATTTTTCCTCTTACTTTTTTGTGCTGAGACGTTTTTCTTAGTAGATTTTGAGATCCTCATTTTCATAATGTTTAACTTTATGTTAGTTGAGTCGTTACGTTTTTCTTGGCTTTTTTCTTGAGTTATGGAATTGATATTCCTTTTTGTGGTTACCTTATTATTTACCCCTATTTTTCTAAGTAAAAACCTAACTTGTATTGTTCTATATCACCTTGTATCACTCTCCATATGGCAGTTCTATGCCTCCTGTATTTAGTCCCTCTTTTTGATTATTGTGATCTTTTATCTATTGATTTCCATGATTCCCTGTTATGTGTATTATTTTGTTTATTTATTTATTTTTTAGAATTAATCTTACTTTGTTTGTTTTTGTGCTTTCCCTATTTGGGTTGATATCAGGACGTTGTGTTTTGTGACCTTGTATTGTGCTGGTACCTGATATTATTGGTCATCTGACCAAACAATCTCCTTTAGCATTTCTTGTAGCCTTGGTTTGGTTTTTGCAAATTCTCTAAACTTGTGTTTATCTGTAAATATCTTAATTTCGCCTTCATATTTCAGAGAGAGTTTTGCTGGGTATATGATCCTTGGTTGGCAGTTTTTCTCCTTCAGTGCTCTGTATATGTCGTCCCATTCCCTTCTTGCCTGCATGGTTTCTGCTGAGTAGTCTGAACTTATTCTTATTGATTCCCCCTTGAAGGAAACCTTTCTTTTCTCCCTGGCTGCTTTTAAAATTTTCTCTTTATCTTTGGTTTTGGCAAGTTTGATGATAATATGTCTTGGTGTTTTTCTTTTTGGATCAATCTTAAATGGGGCTCGATGAGCATCTTGGATAGATATCCTTTTGTCTTTCATGATGTCAGGGAAGTTTTGTGTCAGGAGTTCTTCAGCTATTTTCTCTGTGTTTTCTGTCCTCCCTCCCTGTTCTGGGACTCCAATCACTCGCAAGTTATCCTTCTTGATAGAGTCCCACATGATTCTTAGGGTTTCTTCATTTTTTTTTTAATTCTTTTATCTGATTTTTTTTCAGCTATGTTGGTGTTGATTCCCTGGTCCTCCAGAACTCCCAGTCTACATTCTAATTGCTCGAGTCTGCTTCCTCTGACTTCCTATTGCGTTGTCTAATTCTGTAATTTTATTGTTAATCTTTTGGATTTCTATATGTTGTCTCTCTATGGATTCTTGCAACTTATTAATTTTTCCACTATGTTCTTGAATAATCTTTTTGAGTTCTTCAACAGTTTTATCGGTGTGTTCCTTGGCTTTTTCTGCAGTTAGCCTAATTTCATTTGTGATGTCTTTAAGCATTCTGTAAATTAGTTTTTTATATTCTGTATCTGATAATCCCAGGATTTTATCTTCATTTGGGAAAGATTTTGATTCTTTTGTTTGGGGGGTTGGAGAAGCAGTCATGGTCTGCTTCTTTATGTGGTTTGATAGGGACTGCTGTCTCCGAGCCATCACTGGGAAACTAGTTTTTCCAGAAAATCCGCTAAAAAAAAATGCAGTCAGATCCCTATCAGAGTTCTCCCTCTGGCTCAGGCTATTCGGATGTTAATGGAGCCGCCTGGGGAGGGTGGGGGAGGGATCAGAGAGCTAGGAGTGTAGCACCTCAGAAAATAGCCAGAGTTGTTTGTCTTACTTTGAATGACTCTTATATCTGAGATTTCCGCAGGGTGCGTCACCTATATGTACTGGCTGTGTGGAGATTGCCCCCTGGGGGGTCTGGCCCGCTGGCGTCACGGTCAGATCCTCCACTGTCAGCCCCACCCCCAAGGTTAAGGCTCCCCTACTGGGACGGTGCACTCCCGTCTCCAAAATCCATCGCTGCCTCCCGGGGACTCCCCATCCTGCCAGCCGTGTCTCACGCCACTCCCGCGAACTGGGTGGGCTCCCCCCCCGGGTCAGCTCAGGAGAGCGGAGCAGGTCCCCGCGCCTGAGTCGGTACTGCGAGTCCCGGCTGGGACGCTGCTCTCCCCGCTCCAAGACCAGCCACTGCCTCCCGGGGACTTCTCCCTCCGGCGCGCCATGCCGCTCACGCGAACTGGGTGGGCGCCTCCCGCACGAACGACTGGGGCCCCACCCGGGGTCAATTCAGGGGAATATAGCTGGTCCCCGCGCTCACACCCCACCCGCACCCACCAAAGTCCCGGCGGGATGGCTCCCCGGCTGGGACACTGCTCTCTCTGCTCCAAGACCAGTCACTTCCTCGCGGGGACTTCTCCCTCCGGCGCGCCGCGCCGCTCACGCGAACTGGGTGGGCGCCTCCCGCACGAACGACTGGGCCCCCCGGGGTCAATTCAGAGAAATGTAGCTGGTCCCCTCGCTCGCACCCTGCCCGCTCCCCACCAAACTCCCGGCAGGACGGCTCCCGGCTGAGACGTTGCTCTCCCTGCTCCAAGACCAGTCACTGCCTCCTGGGGACTTCTCCCACCGGTTGTGCCGCCACGCCGCCCGCGCCAACCAGCTGGGCTCGCTCCTGGGATGAGTTCAGGGGCTAGGGCTGGGCCCCTTGTCTGTGCTGTCTGCCACCCTGGGCTCTGTCCCAAATCGGGCTCCGAAGGTCACCTGCCTGGTACACTGGCTCCTGGCTCTGAAAACAATCGCTGTCTCCCCGTATTTGTTCGTTCTCCGTCTCTAAATCTGTGTTTGTTGTTCAGAGTTCGTATTGTTATGTATGTGATCAATTCACTTGTTTTTCCGAGTCTTTGTTGCAAGAGAGATCCGCGGTAGCGTCCACCTAGTCCGCCATCTAGGCCCCCCCTTTTAGATTTCACCACAAATTTATTATTATTATTATTTTTACCTCCCAAGATATGGAACTCTTTCCCGTAAAAAAAAAAAAACTAAGAAAAAAATCCAGTTATAATTATATATTAATATACCATGTACAGAAGTCCTGGTGGTGTAGTGGTTAAGTGCTATGGCTGCTAACCAAAAAGTTGGCAGTTCGAATCCACCAGGTCCTCTGTGGAAACCCTATGGGGCAATTCTATTCTATCCTATAGGGTCGCTAGGAGTCAGAATCAACTCGCCAGCATCGGGTTTGGGTTTTGGTTTTATACCCTGTACAAATGGTTGGATGAGTATAATTGATTAACATCCATTTATTATAGGTATGCTTATCCTAGGTTCTACACTAGTCAAAATTTTGGTCCTTATTAGGATGAAACAGCTTACTGTGGAGGAAACAAAGAAACCAACAAATATCATAGATAGTATTTCTCTTAAAATAGAGCAATATACAGAATTATGTGTTCATAGTAATGAATGCTTAATTATTTTAGTGAATCAGGAACACAGTTCGAAAAGAGGTGATTCTTGCAATATACATGAAAGAAAGTGTAAAGGAATGTTATAGACGTGTATAAAAGCATGCACACTATTTGGGGGCACTAGGAAGTAGTTCAAATATTGCTAGCTGGTATCACTATCCTGAAAATGAGTAGCATAGTGTTTTGTGTCAGCTAACCAGGTTGTAACTTCAGATTTACATGTCAGCCTGGTTAAGTTTCCCAAACTATCTGTTGATAAGTTTCTCCATTCATGAAATGTAAATAACAACTGTTCTTACTTGATAAGGTTATTTTCGGAATGAAATGAAGTATGTATAAAACAATTCAAGGTCAGCACGTGGCCTACAATGAACTCTCAAGAAGTGTTAGCTGCCCTTTGGGAGGAAAAATTGTGTCAGTTGGGGTAGATTGTAACAATGCAAGAAAAAGAGGAGGGCTTTAAATCATAAAAATGTTTGTTATTTTTGTTGTTAAACAGTGCCGTCAAATCAGTTCGACTCATAGCGACCGCATGTACAAAGGACAGAAACATTGGTCCTGCACCATCCTCACAATTATTGCTATGTTTGAGCCCATTGTGGTAGAAAAAAAAAATCACTGTGTCAATTCATCTTGGTGAGGACTCTCCTATTTTTCGCAGATCTTCTGCTTTAGCAAGCATGATATCCCTCTCAAGGTACTTGTCTCTTACAATAACATATCTAAAGTACTTGATGTCTCGCCATCCTCATTTCTAAGGAGTACTCATTCTGTACTTTTTTGAAGACAGATTTTTTCACCCTCCTGGCAGTGCATGGTATAGTCAATACCCTTTGCCAATGCCATAATTCAAATGCAAAAATTTTACTTCAGTAATTTTTATTCCTTGTCCTGCTTTTGCATGCATATGTGGCAATTAAAAATATCATGGCTTGTGTGGGGCCCCCCTTAGTCCTAAAAGTGAGGTCTTTGTTTTTAGCACTTTAAAGAGGTCTTTTGCAACAGATTTGCCCAATGCAATGTGTTGTATGATTTCTTTTTTCATTTGACCTTTTTCTTTTTTTGTATTGTAATTTAGATGAAGATTTACAGAGCAGATTTGTTTCTCATTAAACAATTAATACAAATCTTGTTTTGTGACATTGGTAACCAAACCCATAATATATCAACGCTCTCCCTTCTCAACCTTGGGTTCCCTATTACCAGCTTTCCTGTCCCCTCCTCCCATCTCATCCTTGCCCCTGGGTTTGTGTGACCTTTTACTCTCATTTTGTTTTATGAGCCTGTCTGATTTTTGGCTGAAGGGTGAACCTCAGGAATGACTTTAGTACTGAATTTAAAGTGTGTCCAGGGGGCATATTCTGGGTGTTTCTCTAGGCTCTGTCAGACCAGTAAGTCTAGTCTTTTTTTGTGAGTTAGAATTTTGTTGTACATTTTTCTCCAGCTGTGTCCAGGACCCTGTATTGTGATCCCTGTCAGAGCAGTAAGTGGTGGTAGCCAGGCAACACGTAGTTGTGCTAGACTCAGTCTGGTGGAGGCTGTGGTAGTTGTGGTCCATTAGTCCTTTGGACCAATCTTTCCCTTGTGCCTTTGATTTTCTTCATTTTCCCTTGCTCCAGATGGGGTGGGACCAGTGGAATATCTTAAATGGCCACTCACAAGCTTTTAAAATGCCAGAAGCTACTCACCAATAGGATGTAGAACATTTTCTTTATAAATCATGTTATGTCGATTGAGATAGATGTCCCCCAAGGCTGTGGTCACCAGCCCACAGCCCAGTAATTCAGTCCCTCAGAGAGTTTGGATCTGTCTATGAAGCTTCCATGTCCTTGCCTTGGTCAAGTTTGCTGAATTCCCCAGAATTGTGTATTGTCTTACTCTTCACGAAATTTACCACTTATCTATTGTCTAGTTGGCATTTTTCCTTCCCCAACCCTCCCCTTCCTAGGAACTATCAAAGATTGTTTCTTGCTGTGTGTAAGACTTTTCATGAGTTTTTATAATAGTGGCCTCATACTGTGTTTGTCCTTTTGTGATTAATTTATTACACTCAGCATAATGCCCTCCAGATTCATCCATGTTGTGAGATGTTTCACAGATTCATCATTGTTCTTTGTTGTTGCATAGTATTCCATTCTGTGTATGTATTATAGTGGTTTATCCGTTCAACTGTCGATGGCACTTAAGTTTTTTCCATCTTTTTGCTATTGTGAATAATGCTGCAATGAACATAGGTGTGCATATGTCTGTCCGTGTGATGGCTCTTATTTCTCTAGGATATATTCCTAGGAGTAGGATAGCTGTGTCATATGGTATTTCTATTTCTAGCTTTTTAAAGAAGCTGCCGTATCGTTTTCCAAACTGGTTGCACCATTTTACTTTCCCACCAGCAGTGCATAAGAGTTCCAGTCTCTCTGCGGCCTCTCCAACAATTGTTATTTTCAGTTTTTTGAATTTGTGCCAGTAGTGTCACGGTGAGAGGGTATCTCATTGTAGTTTTGATTTGCGTTTCTCTAATAGTTAGTCATCTCGAGCATTTCCTCATATGTGTGTTAGCTGCCTGAATGTCTTCTTTAGTGAACTGTCTATTCATATCCTTTGCCCATTTTTTTAAATTGGATTATTTGCTTTTTTGTTGTAGAGGTGTTGGGTTTTCCTATAGATTTTAGAGATTAGACCTTTGTCGGATTTGCTATAGACAGTTTTTTTCCCAGTCTGTAGGTTGTCTTTTTACCCTTTTGGTGAAGTCTTTTGATGAGCATAAGTGTTTAATTTTTAGAAGATCCCAGTTATCTAGCTTATCTTCTGTTGTTTTTGTATTGTTATTTATGGTTTGTATGCTATTTATGCCATGTATTTGGGCCTCTAGTGTTGACCCTGGTTTATCTTCTATGATCTTTATAGTTTGGGGTTTTATATTCAGGTCTTTGATCCATTTGAATTAGTTTTTGTGTATGGTGTGACATATGGGTCTTATTTCATTTTTTTACAGTGGACATCCAGTTTTGCCAGCACCATTTATTAAAAAGACTGTCTTTTCCCCATTTAATGGGCTTTGGACCTTTGTCAAAGATATTGTGACCAGGTGGGTCTGGGCTCTCAGTTCTGTTCCACTGGTCAAAGTGTCTGCCTTTGTACCAGTACCAGTTTTTTTTTTTTTTGACTACCATAGCTGTATAGTAGGCTCTAAGGTCAAGTAGTAGGAGTCCTCCTGCTGTTCTTTTATTTCAATAGTGCTTTACTTATCTGGGGACTCTTTCCTTTCCACATAAACTTAGTGATTACTTTTTCCATCTCTTTGAAGAATGCTGTTGGTATTTGGAACAGGATTGCATTGCATTCGTAGATTGCTTTGGGTAGAATTAACATTTTCACAATGTTGAGTCTACCTATCCATGAGCATGGTAGGTTCTCCATTTATGTAGGTCTATTTGGTCTCTTGACGTAGTGTTTTGAATCTTTCTTTGTATAGGTCCTTTATGTCCCTCGTTAGATTTATTCCTAAGTATCTTGTTTTGTTTGTTTGTCTTTAGTTGCTATGATAAATGGTGTTGCTTTCCTGATTTCCTTTTTGTTTTTCTCTTTATGAGGTATAGGAATCTGACTGACTTTTCTATGTGTATCTTTTATCGACTCGAAGGCAGTGGCTGGTGGGTGGATCTTTTATCCTGCTACTCTGCTGAATCTTTCTGTTAGTTCCAGCAGTTTTCTTGTGTAGGCATTTGGGTTCTTCATGTATAGTAATTTTACTTCTTCCTTACCAGTTTGGATGTCCTTTAATTCTTTTTCTTGCCTTATTACTCTAGCTAAGACTTCCAGCACAACGTTAAATAAGATTGGTCTTCTTGTTTTCGGGGGGGGGGGGTGTTTTCCTCCTCCCTCTGTTTAGAATGATGTTGGCTGTTGGATTTGTATGAATGTCCTTTATTACGTCAAAGAATATCCCTCTATTCCTGTTTTGCTTGGTTGGTATCTGGCGGAGGCTGTCTTAAGTGCTAGATTCAGGTTGTTGTCCAATATTGTTTGTTTTCTAACTGAAGGACTCCGTTTAATAATTCTTGTAAGTTTGGTCTGGTTTTTCCATATTCCTTTCATTGCTGTTTATCTGGAAATATCCTAATTTTGCCATCGTAGTTGAGTGAGAGTTTTGCAGGATATATTATTCTTGGTTGGCAGTTTTTTGCATCACTTGATTTCCTGACTGCTGTTTTCATGGGTGTTGGTTGTGAATCCAATTAAAATGAAATCATCGGCAACTTCAACATTTTCTCCTTTTATCATGATATTGCTTGCTTGTTCAGTTTTAGGATTTTTGTTTTCTCTATATTGTGGTTTAACCCATAAAAAAATTTATATGCACTGAAAATGCACTAGCACCTAGTCTGATAGGTCTGAACCAAAACCAAACTCACTGCCGTCTAGTCGATTCCAACTCATAGCGACCCTCCAGGGCAGAGTAGAACTGTCCAATAGAGTTTCCAAGGAGCGCTTGGCAGATTCGAACTGCTGACCTCTTGATTACCAGCCATAGTACTTAACCACAAAAATTTAGTGTGATTAGATTATTGAGGTAAAAATTCTATGTGTGTCATACCTAAAATAACTTTTCAAATCACATCAAATAGTTTAGAAACATGAACTATAGGTGCTTCTGCAGCAGATGTTTCATATAGGATTTTCTTTTTTTAGTATAAGCATTTATGTGATCAGATATTTACTTCATAAAGATTTCTCTTCCAAATGTCCTGAGGTTAGATTTTGAGATGTTCGTGTTTAGAAAGACAAATTGGAGGACCAATGCTTTAAGCTCAGTGAGGTATTCCAAATGTTTAAAACACAATAGTGGCAGTGAATCGAAAGCTCAGGGAGTGAACTCAAGAGATGTTTAGGAGAACAAACTGAGGGAGAGTATTGAACATCTGCATATCTGGAAGAAGTGAAAGAAACTTATAAAATGTTTGTTCTTGGGCCTAACCTACATTCTACGTCTGCACATAAACACTCAAGTATTTAATGTCTTTTAATTTTTCTTTTAAGAGAAAGCTTTATTAATATACTGTCAGATTTTTAAAAAATCACCTGCAAAACATATGAGGTTCCAAACTGGATATAATTTGGCATGACAGACACATGAGTGAAGAATTCACTAGATGTTTGATGGTGTAACTATTATGTATATGGGCCTGAATAGGTATCATTTACGTTCAGATTTGTGTTGAAATTTGTTTTACAAACTTTCAAAGGAAGCATTGTGGGTCATCTACTTTTCCTTGGCAGAGAGAAGAGTGTGAGGTTATGTGATTATATTCAAGGCCCTAAGAATCTCCATCCACACTGAGTTTGTTTCCTCAATTAGCTCCTTAATAAAAAACTAGACCTTTTAACTTCTTGCACAAAAATCTTTCCAATAAGCAGAGAAAAGAAAATCCTTGCTTTTAACATATAAAGAAGTAATATGTGTGACAATATTTTTGCAAAGAATAAGTGGGACAGAGACTTATTAAATATTATTGAAAGTAAGGTATTGTTAATTTGAATTTGTTCTAAGATGCTAAGTATAATCTTCACAGACTTTTTAAGAAAATAATATAAAATACATATTGGAAAATATACAACAGAAAATTTTAAAATTACAGTAGAAATTATTGATTTAACACAATAGAGGCCTGGAATCAAGAAATAGACCAACTAAAAATGACATGAGACATATAGAAAATAAGTTGCAAGAAGGAAAACAGAAGTCATCTATTTAAATTAAATTTAAATAGTGAAACAACTCAACTGAAAGGCAGAAGTTGGAAAAATGCATGAAAAAGGAAACATGATACAAATATACACCAGTCTTTTTTTTTTTACAACAGACACACTTAAGATTTGAAGACACAAATAGGGTGAAAATAAAGAATGGTAAAACATAAGCCATGTGTTATGAATTGAAGGTGTCACTGCAAGTCATAAAGTCTTATCCCTTATGCCTGTCAAAGTAACCTTATTTGGGGAAATAGGGTTATTCTTTCAAGATAATATCAGAGTAAGGTAGGTTCTGATCCTAATAACTTCTGATGGAAGTATTATAAAAGGAGAGAACAGACAGAGAAATGTAGAGAGTCACATAGGCAACAGAAACACCATGTGAAGATAGAGGCCAATGAACCTACATGTATCCAAGGACTGTCAAAAAAAAAAGCCAGGGGCTACAAGAAGCCAGAAGAGAGAGGAGGATATTCCCCTAGAACAAAAAGAGAAAGATAATAGCCCTGCCAGTACCCTAAATTTGGACCTCTAACCTCCAAAACTGTGAGAGAATATATTAATGTGTTATGGAAGCCTTAGGAAACTAAGACACCAAGCAAGCAGTATCAAAAGAAAGCTGAATTAGCTATACTAATATCTGACATATTAGACTTTGAGTAAAAAAAAAGTTACCAGACAAAAAGAACATTTAAAAATTATAAAAGTGTTAATCCATTGGGAAGATCAAGCAATTAGGAAAATATACATTGGAGTGGAAGCCAAGATGGAAGACTAGTCAGATGCACATCAATCCTGGATCCCGGAACCTTAAATGAAGGGTTAAAGTATTAGATGGAAGTTACTGAGGAGAACAAGAAACATATAAAACGGAGCAGGAATAGAGATACAGAGTGGAGATTCCCTTGCCAAATGGCATGACTCAGCGTGGCCATCTTGGAATAAAACCAACAACCCCGCATACAGAAAGGCACCTCTACAGGATTCTCAATAAGAGATAGAGGCACAACACAGGCATACCCAGGGCCAAGTAAGATCACATTTGCTGCCTGCAACTCAAGGAGGAGACCAAAATCTTTCCAGTGGTAACTACAGGGGAACAATCCTACACCCTCCACCCCTCTGGTGAATAGCAGCTATAACCACCCCATCCTGGCAACCCCAAATGCCAGGAACCACAGTACCAACTCACCCTGTTGCCCTCCTCCATTTAGCATCCTCGGCCCCTGCCTTTGCCCCCCCCACCTCTTTCTTCCACCTTCTGGCCGTGGCCCCAGTGGGACCTGGCCCGGACCACTGGCCCTTTCCTGCAGGCTCCAGATGACTCCTGCCACCCACTGTGGCCCCAAGGGGACTAGACATGAACCTCAGGCCCTTCCCTGCCAGCTCCAGACATCTACTGCCACCAGCCTCACCCCAGAGGGTACACAAGCAGGATTCCAGACTCTTCCTCGCTGGCTCTGGGCCCCTTGTGCTGTCCACCACGGCCCCACGGAGACCCGGTTAGGAGCCCAGGCCCCTCCCTGCCTGCAACAGAAACCCCAACACCACCCATCTGGTGAAAGAGATCAAGGAAAATGCAGACAAAACTAACCAATATATAGCCAAAGTCAAAGAAAACACAGACAAATCAATAGGAAGAATTCAGAAAAAATAATACAGAATAAAAGTTCAAAATAAATAATTAGAAATCTTACAAAAACAGCAATTACAAATCAAAATGATAATCAACAAGATTTCAGAAATGACAGTATCTTAAAAGTTTTGAGGAGCAGGTTTGAAACAATAGAAGACAGGATCAGAGAAACTGAAAACAAATCTTTGGATACCAATCTGTTTGAGAAAAACTCAGACAAAAGAATGAAGAAACCATGAGAACGATGTGGAATTTTGTGAGTGAATGGAATTCCAGAATAGGGGGAGAAAATGGAAAACACAGAGAATATCATTCAAGATTTGCTGACTGAAATCTTTCTTAGTATGAAAGATGAAATCTAACTATCTGGGAAGTTCAAAAAACCCCATATAGGATTGTTGTTTGGTGCTGTTGAGTCAGTTCTGACTCATAGTGAGCCTATGTACCACAGAACAAAACACTGCCTAGTCCTGTACCATCCTTATAATCATTGTTATGCTTGAGGCCCTTGTTGCAGCCACTGTGGCAATAGATCTCATTGAGAGTCTTCCTCTTTTCCACTGACCCTGTGCTTTACCAAGCATGATGTCCTTCTCCAAGGACTGATCCCTCCTGACAACATGTCCAAAGTATGTAAAACGCAGTCTTGCCGTCGTTGTTTCTAAGGAGCATTCTGGTTGTACTTCTTCCAAGACAAATTTGTTCATTCTTTTGACAGTCCATGGTATATTCAACATTCTTTGCCAACACAATTCAAAGGTGTCAATTCTGCTTCACTCTTCCTAATTTGCTGTCCAGCTTTCAAACACATAAGATGTGACTGAAAATACCATGGTCAGGTGCACCTTAGTCTTCAAGGTGACATCTTTGCTTTTCTACACTTTAAAGAGGTCATTTGCAGCAGATCTGCCCAATGCAATGCAGCTTTTGATTCTTTGACTGCTGTTTCCATGGGTGTTGATTGTGTATCCAAGTAAAATGAAATCCTTGACAACTTCAATCTTTTCTCCATTTTTCAGAATGTGGTTTATTGGTCCAGTTGCGAGGATTTTTTGTCTCCTTTATTTTGAGGTGTAATCCATCTTGAAGGTCTTTGATCTTCATCAGTAAGTTCTTCAATTCCTCTTCACTTTCAGCAAGCAAGGTTGTGTCATCCGCATAATGCAGCATGTTAAGGAGTTATCCTCCAATCGTGATGCCCCTTTCCTCTTCATATAGTCCAGCTTCTCAGCATACAGATTGAAAATGTATGGTGAAAGGATGCAAACCTGACACACACCTTTCCTGACTTTAAACCACTCAGTATCCCCTTGTTCTGCCCAAACAACTGTCTCTTAGTCTATATACAGGTTCCTCATGAGCACATTTAAGTGTTCTGGGATTCCTATTCTTAATGATGTTATCCATAATTTGTTATGATCCACACAGTTGAAAGCCTTCGCATAGTCAATAAAACACAGGTAAACATCCTTCTGATATTCTTTGCTTTCAGCCAGGATTCATCTGACATCAGCAATGATATCCCTTGTTCCACGTCCTCTTCTGAATCTGGCCTGAATTTCTGGCAGTTCTGTGTCAATATATTGCTTTAGCCACTTTTGAATGATCTTCAGCAAAATTTTGCTTACATGTGATATTAATGGTATTCTTTGATAATTTCCTCATTAGGTTGGATCCCCTTTCTTGGGAATAGGTGTAAATATGGATCTCTTCCAGTCAGTTGGCCAGGAAGCTGTCTTCCAAATTTCTTGGCATAGATGAGTGAGCACCTCCAGCGCTGCATCCATTTGTTGAAACATCTCAATTGATAGTCCGTCAATTCCTGAAACCTTGTTTTTCCTCAATGACTTCAGTACAGGTTGGATATCTTTCTTCAGTACCATCGGTTCCTGATCATTTGCTACCTCTTGAAATGGTTGACCTCTGACTAATTCTTTTTGGTGTAATGACTCTGTGTATTCCCTCCATCTTCTTTTGATGCTTCCTGCATTGCTTAATATTTTCCCCATAGAATCCTTCACTACCGCAACTCGAAGCTTGACTTTTTTCTTCAGTTCTTTCAGCTGGAGTAATGCTGAGCATGTCCATCCCTTTTAGCTTTCTATCTCCAGCTCTCTCTACAAGCCTCCCTTTGAAGTCTTCTGTTCAGTTCTTTTACTTTGTCATTTCTTCCTTTTGCTTTAGCTGCTCGATGTTTGAGCGCAAGTTTCAGAGTCTCCTCTGACATCCATCTTGGTCTTTTCTTTCTTTCCTGTCTTTTCAATGACCTCTTGCTTTCTTCACATATGATGTCCTTCATGTGATTCCACAACTCATCTGTCCTTCAGTCATTAGTGTTCCACGCATCAAATCTATTCTTCAGATGGTCTGTAAATTCAGATGGGATATACTCAAGGTCATATTTTGGCTCTTGTGGATTTGCTCTGATTTTCTTCAGTTTCAACTTCAACTTGCTTAAGAGCAATTGATGGTCTGTTCCAGGCTCAGCCCCTGGCCTTGTTCTGACTGATGATATCAAGCTTTTCCATCTTCTTTTTCCACAGATGTAGTCAATTTGATTCATGTGTATTCCATCTGGTGAAGTCCATGTGTATAGTCACTGTTCATGTTGGTGAAAAAGGTATTTGCAAAGAAGAAGTCGTTGGTCTTGCAAAAACCTAACATTCAATCTCCAGCATTGTTTCTATCACCAAGGTCATATTTTCCAACTTCCAATCCTTCTTCTTAGTTTCCAACTTTTGCGTTCCAATCACCAGTAATTACCAATGCATCCTGATTGCACGTCCGGTCTACAGAATTTGGAAAAAATTTTCAGACTACAGAATTTGGAAAAAATTTTCAACTTCTTCATCTTTGGCCTTAGTGGTTGGTGTATAAATTTGAATAATAGTCATATTAATTGGTCGTTCTTGTAAGCATATGGATATTATCCTATCACTGATAGCATTGTACTTCAGGATAGATCTTAAAATGTTCTTTTCGACGATGAATGCAACACCATGCCTCTTCAAGCTGTCATTCCCGGCATGGTAGACTATATGATTGACCTATTCGATATGGCCAGTACCAGTCTATTTCAGCTCACTAACACCTAGAATGTTGATTTTCATTTTTGATGATTTCCAATTTTCCTAGATTCATCCTTCTTACATTCCAGGTTCCCATAATTAATGGATTTTGCAGCTGTGTCTCCTCATTTTGAGTAGTGCCATATCAGCAAATGAAGGTCCCGAAAGCTTTACTCCATCCATCTCATTAAGGTCGACTCTACTTTGAGAAGGAAGCTCTTCCCCAGTCATCTTTTGAGAGCCTTCCATCTTCTGGGGCTCATCTTCTGGCACTATGTCAGACAGTGTTCCGCCACTATTCATAAGGTTTTCACTGGCTAATTCTTTTCAGAAGTAGACCGCCAGGTCCTTCTTCCTAGTCTGTCTTAGTCTGGAAGCTCAGCTGAAACCTATCCTCCATGGGTGATCCTGCTGATACCTGAATACCAGTGGCATATCTTCCAGCATCACGGCAACATGCAAGCCCCCACAGTATGACAAACTGACAGACACATGGGGGAATGAGATGGATTAGTGGCAGTTATACTGATGAGATCTACGAGATTACATAGTGTCTTAAGCCAATCTCTTTTGAGATATAAAAGAAAGAAATGAGCGAAGAGACATGGGGACCTCATACCACCAAGTAAGCAGCACGAAGAGCAGAGCACGTCCTGTGTACCTGAAGTTCTTGTGCTGAGAAACTCCTAGACCAAGGGAAGATTGATGACAAGGACCTGACAGAAAGAGAAGTCCTTCCACTGGAGCTGAAGCCCTGAATTTTTTCTTCCAGCCTAAAGACTATGAGAGGACAAATTTCTCTTTGTTAAAGTCATCCACTTGTGGTATTTCTGTTATAGCAGCACTAGATGTCTAAGACACTCCCCAAATAGAAGCTCTTACTATATATAGATATAGGACTATATCGATATATAGGTATATCGATATTATATTGATATATCGATATATATATATAGTTGTAGTTAGGTGCCGTCGAGTCGTTTCTGACTCATAGCGACCCTAAACACAACAGAACGAAACACTGCCTGGTCCTGAGCCATCCTTACAATTGTTGCTATGCTTGAGCTCATTGTTGCAGCCACTGTGGCAACCCACCTCATTGAGGGTCTTCCTCTTTTCCACTGACATATATATATATACACACACATATATCTCTTAATCTATTACACATATTTGTCTCTGTAGAAAATCTTTCATATTGTACTCTCACAAATTCAAGATGTTGGTTTTTTTCCAATCGTTTTTACACATTTAGACTATAGTTTCTCGGTAAAGAATAAATACGAAGGGTTTAGTTTCCCGTATTTTGTGTAATAATGCATGCAAGAAGAAATCATTTCCATTGTTTAGAGGACATATGCACAGATTTCTAGATACTTTATTATCTAAAGGTATTTTATTTAATTTCAATTATATAATTAAGTGCTTTCCAAAACATCAGTTATGCCATTTCCCCTGGTTACCATATTAGCATATAATATTTCAACAAAATATTTCTTTTAATTTGGAATTTATTGGTATATAATAAATATTTCATTGTGAGGAGGGTAAAAAATAGTATATCGGGTCTCAGTAACATATATTATGAGCTGAGTGGTGAAGATTCAGAAGACTAAAGATCATAGACTATGTTGTCATTAGACAGAGGCCAGCATCACTATCTTGATTCTCCTTTTCAAATGGAGAATGAGAGAGCTCTAGTTTTCTTCTCTTTGGACCAGTCTCAGCTCAGATACACTGAAAAACTTCAAGTTATAATGTTGTTTTTTTTAGTTGCCCTCCAGTCGGTTCCAAATCTTGGCAGCCCCATGTGGGCAGAATAGAACTGCTATATAGGGTTTTCAAGGCTGTGATTTTCCAAAGTAAATCACCTGACGTATCTACCGAGGTGCCTCTGGATGGGTTCCAATCACCGACCTGTTGTTTAGTAGTCAAGTGCTTAAGAGTTTGCACCACCCAGGGTATCCCTTTTAATTCCCACTGTGGGAATTAGACTCCGCTTTAACATTAATGCTTCAGATTTCCCAAGAGATCACATAAAGATACTTAATGATGTTATCTATTTATTTTAAGTTCATGATAAGGATGGCCAATTAGCATCTTCTCCACAAGAATCTCCAGGGCCTTATGCCAGAGTAAATATCCTCTTTGTTTACTATCTTTTTTGTTAGGCAGAGATAAATCTACTGTGGTTTATTCAAAAGAGAATCAGAAAATCTATTGAAAAAATACTGTTACTGATTCTGTGTAAATAGCTTAATTACTAGGCTGTTAGGATGAACGCATTTGAAAAGACATCAGAAAAAATCTCTGTAAAAGCCCCCTGTGTGCTGATTAGAAAGAGACAGAGATCCAACAAGGCTTACATTTGTTATTAAATGTTCCTGGATTTTAAAGTGAGCAAGGTCTCAATGACTTGGAGAAAGCAAAGAAAAATTATGGGTTTGGAAGATACAAGCATTTTATTGCAAACTTCATTCCTATTACCTTTTAGGTTAATGATACAGAAGAAATAATTCACAATGTGTCTGTAAATAAAACTCTTGTGGAATTCATAGACAGTAATTATTTTTAGTATTCTGTTGTTTTGTGTACAAAGCAATTACTACAGAATCCATTACATTGTGAGGGCTAGACCATAGTATTAAACCAATTAAATTCAGAATTACAACAAAAGAAAACTTTTGTGTGAGTCATGATAAAGTTTCAATGAACATATCTGAAAGGGCATTTGCATTTGTCTAATAGAATAGCTCCGAGAACAAACATTCACAATAATTTTCATTAAAAATTCCAATGGCACACATTTATGCATTTAATAAAAGCTTGGGTACATTATTGGTGCCCTGATGGCACAGTGGTTAAGAGCTCAGCTGCTAACCAAAAGGTCAGTGGTTCAAATCCACCAACTGCTCCTAGGAAGCCCCATGGGGCAGTTCTACTGACACGATTCGGCTCGATTTAGTTTGATTTGGCTGTATTCGGCTCGATTTGGCTGTATTTGGTCCTCTTTAGCGCTATTCAGCTCTATTCATTTCTGTTCGACTCCATTCGACTCCACTCCACACCATTCTACTCCAGTCTACACTATACTATTTTACAGAACCCTACCCCATCCTTCCCTATCCTAATCTAGTCTGTTCTTTTCTATTCTGTTCTCCTTTTCTATTTTCTCTATTCCATCCTATGCTACTCTACCATACCCTACACTAAACTAACCTAACCTAACCTATGCTGTTCTATTCTATTATCTTCTATTTTCTCTGTTCCACCGTATGCTTCCCTACCCTATGCTACCCCACCGTACTGTACCCTACTACTTAGGGGTACTCAATAAGGGTACTAATTAAGGGTACTAGTTCAGGCAAGGGGACTACTTAAGGCAAGGGTACTAGTTCAGGATACTAGTTAAGGCCAGGGTACTAGTTAAGGGTACTAGTTATGTACGGGTATTAGTAAAGGGTACTAGTTAAGGCCAAGATACTAGTTCAGGGTACTAGTTAAGGCATGGGTATTTGTTGAGGGTACTGGTTAAGGCAAGGGTACCAGTTAAGGCTACTAGTTAAGGCCATGCTACTAGATAAGGCCAGGGTACTAGTTAATGCTACTAGTTAAGGCAAGGCTAGTAGTTAAGGGTACTAGTTAATGCTAGGGATCTAGTTCAGACAATGGTACAAGTTAAGACTACTAGTTAAGGCAAGGGTACTAGTTAACACTAGTAGTTAGGGCAAGGGTACTAGTTAGGATTACTGGTTAAGGTAAGGTACTAGTTAAGACTACTAGTTAAGTCAAGGTTACTAGTTCATTCTACTAGTTAAGGCAATGGTAATAGTTCAGATTACCAATTTAGGGTACTTGTCAAGGCAATGGTACTATTCAAAGCTAGTTGTCTAGGCTACTGATCCACTAGTCTAGCTGACTAGTCCAACTTACTAGTCAAGGCGACTACTCTAGCCTTGTCTACTCTACGGTAGCCTACTTTCGTCTACCCTATGATAAACTACCCTAACCTATTCTATTCCATTTGATTCAATTCAAAGCATTTTGATCCAATTGGACGCGATTATGCTTAAATCGGCTCGATTTGGCAACATCAGCTCGATTTGGCAACATCAGCTCGATTCAGCTCGATTTGTCTCGGTTCAGCCTTATTCGGCCCTATTTGGCTCAATTCGACTCTTTTCTACTCTATTTGTCTCTTTTCGACTCCATTTGGCTCCATTCTACTGCATTCTACACTATTCTGTTCTACCCTACCCTACTCTAATCTGATCTATTCTAATCAATTCCATTGGACACGATTTGAAGCAATTCGACGCAATTCATCTCGTTTTGTTTCCATTTGGCTCGATTCGGCTAGAATTGGCTCTATTCAGCTATATCCTGCACTACTTGACTCTATTTGACTCAATTCTACTCTACTCTTCTCTGCTTTACTCTCTACTATACTACACTTCTGTACTATATTATATTCTTTCTATTCTGTACTGTTCTGTTCTATTCTACCCCTCGCCCCTCCCCTACCTGTCTCTAATCTATTTGATTCGATTCGATGCATTTCCACGCGATTCGACGCGATTAGGCTTGAATCAGCTCAATTCGGTTCAAATCGGCTCTATTTGGCTCGACTTGGCTCCATTTCATTCCGTTCGGCTCGATTCGGCTCGAATTGCATCGATTCTGCTGGATTCTGCTTGATTAGGCGTTTTTTGGCTCTATTTGGCCCTATTCTGCTCTATTAGACTCTTTTGTACTCTATTCATATCTATCCGTCTCTATTGGACTCCATTCAACTCCATTCTAATCCATTCCACACCATTCTTCACTGTTTTCCTCTATTCTATTCTACCCTTCCCTACCCTAATCTCTTCTAATCGATTCGATTTGATTCGACCCGATTCGACGCGGTTCGTCTAGTTTTGTCTCCATTCGGCTCAATTCGGCTATGATCTGCACTCCTTGACTCTATTCTATTCTGTTGAATTCTTTCTATTCTGTTCTGTTCTCTCCTATTCTGTTGTACTCTATTCTATTCTACCCTACCCAAACCTACTGCACCCCACCCAAACCTACCCTACTTTAATCTATTTGATTCAATTTGATTCAGTTCAACGCCTTTTGACAGGATTTGACTGGATTCAAAGAGATCTGAAGGGATTCGAAGAGATTTGATGAGATTCCATGTGATTCGATGTGATTCAGTAGGATTCTCTGAGTTTTGACGCAATTCGAAATTATTCGACCTGATACGATGGGATTCGACATGATATGAAGCGATTTGACCTTGTTTGATTCAAAACGATGTGACTCGACTCAATTCGACGTGATTCGATTTGATTCGATTTGACACTATTCGGTGACAGTCGGTGCGATTCTGCTTGATTCAGGTCGATTAGGTGTGATTCGGCAGTATACAGCTCTTTTCGGCTGTATTCAGCTCCATTTGTCTCTATTCGGCTTATTCGGCTCTATTCTACTGTATTCGGCTCTATTCTACTGTATTCGACTCTACTCTTTTCCACTCTATTCTATTCCTTCTATTCTGTTCCAATCTCTTCTATTCCACTCTACTCTGTTCTATTCTACTCTCCCCTCCCCTTCCCTTCTCTAATCTGTACGTTTTGATTGGATTTGACGCATTGAACGCGATTCGAGGCGAAGAAGCTTGAAATGGGTCTATTCGGCTCGATTTGGCTCTATTCAGCTCAATTAGGCACCACTCAGCTTGTTTTGGCTTGAATCGCTTCGAATCTGCTCGATTTGGCCTTCTTCGGCCCTATTCTGCTCTATTCGACTCTTTTCGTTTCTATATGGCTCCATTCTTCTCCATTCTATTCATTCCACACTATTCACCTCTATTCTTCTCTACCCTACCCTACACCACTCTGATTTACTCTAATCGATTCGACACGATTCCTCTCATTTCGTCTGCATTCGGCTCTATTCAGCTCTATTCTACTCTAGTCTACTCTTCTCTATTCTATTGTATTGTTTCTATTCTGTTCTGTACTGTTCTACTCTATTCTACCCTACCCTATGCTACCCAACTCTAAGGTATTCTAACCCATTTGATTGGATTTGATTCGACCCATTCGACGCGATTTGGCTTGATTTGGCTCTGTTCGAATGTATTCTACTCTATTCTATTCCCTTCTACTCTACTCTAGCCTACTCTTTTCTGTATTCGTTCTGCATTGTTCTGTTCTATTCTGTTCTGTTCTATTCTATTCCACTCTACTCACTTCTACCCTACCCTACCATACCCGAACCTCCCCTACTCTAATCTATTTAATTGGATTCGACGAATTTTGACGTGATTCAGGTCGAATTGGTTCGATTCTTATCCATTTGGCTCCATTTGGCTTGAATAGTGTGGATTCAGCTTGACTAGGCTCAGTTTGGCTCCATTAGGCTCGATTCAATGGATTCGGCTCGATTTGGATCAACTCAGCTTGATTTGGCTCAATTCAGCTCGATGTGGCACTCTTCGGCTCTATTCGGCTCTATTCAGCTCTTTTCTACTCTATTCGATTCCATTGCACACCATTCTACTCCATTCTACGCTATTCTACTCTACCGTACTGTAATTGATTCGATGGGATTCGACGCGATTCGACGAGATTTGTCTCGTTTCATCTCCATTCGGCTTGATTCGACTCTGTTTTACTCTAGTCTACTCTACACTACTCTGCTCTGCTCTACCCTTTTCTACTCTATTGTATTCTTTCTATTCTCTTCTACTGTGTTCAAGTCTACTCTATTCCATCCTACCCTAATCTAATCTATTCTACTGAATTGACTCCACGCATTTTGATGCGATTTGGCTCAAATAGGCTACTTTCCAATTAATTCATCTGGCTCAAATCGGTTCGATTCAGCTCTAATTGGCTTCATTCAGCTCTAGTCAGCTCTAATAGGCTTTATTCAGCTCTATTCGGCTCTATTAGACTCTACTCAACTCTATTATCTCTTTTCGACTCCATTCGACTCCATTCAACTCCATTCTACACCATTCTAGTCTATTCTCTATTGTATTGTACTCTACCCTACTCTAGTCTATTCTAATTGATTGGATTTGAATTGATCAGATTCAATGAAATTAGACAGGACTCGACGTGATACGATGTGATTCCGCGGGATTCGGCATGATTTGTCTTGATTTCTCTTGATTTAGCTCTTTTTGGCTCTATTTGGCTCTATTCGGCAATATTCGACTCTACTCTACTCTTCTATACTCTGCTCGTCTCGACCCTATTCTATTCTTTCAGTTCTGTTCTCTTCTATTCTGCTCTGTTCTACTGCACTCTATTCTACACTACCCTACCCTAACTTAGCCTACTGTAATCTGTTCTATGCTATTCGACACACTTGAATGGGATTCGACCTGATTCGGGTCATATCGGCTCGACTCATCTCCTTTCTGCTCCATTAAACTCGACTCGGTTCTATTCGGCTCTTTTCCACTCTATTTGGCAGTATTCGACTCTATTTGACTCTAGTCTACTCTCTTCTTTCTGATCTGTTTTATTCTACTCTATTCTACTCTTCTCTACCCTACCCTAACCTTACCTTCCCTACACTAATCTATTTGATTCGATTCGACACATTTCGAATGACTCGACATGATTCACCTCGATTTACCTTGAATTTGGTCAATTCAGCTGTATTCAGCTCTGTTTGGCTCTTTTCGGCTCTCTTCAACTCGATTTGACTCTATTCTACTCGACCCAACTCTACTTAATTCTATTCTGTTCTTTCTATTGTGTTCTGTTGTGTTCTAGTCCAGCCTCTCCTACCCTACCCTCCTCTACTCTAATCTATTCCATTCAATGCGTTTCGACGCGATTCCATGGGATCAGGCTTGAATCGGCTCGATTTAGCTATATTTGGCTTGAATTGGGTCATTTCGTCTCGATTCTGCTCAATTCAGCATAATTAGGCTCGATTGAACCTTATTCAGCCCTGTTCAGCTCTACTCAACTCTTTTCCACTTTATTCGTCTCTATTTGGCTCCATTCAACTCCATTCCACACCATTCTACTGTGTTCTACTCCGTTCTACACTATTCTACTCTATTCTATTCTGTACTACCCTACCCTACCCTACTCTATTCTAATCTCTTCGATTCATCGCGATTTGTCTCCTTTCCTCTCCATTCGACTCGATTCGGCTTGAATTGGATCTATTCATCTATATTTTGCACTACTTGACTCTGACTATTCCACTCTACTCAACTCTACTCCATTCTACTCTTTGTATTCTCATCTGTTCTACTCTATTCTATTCTATTCTTCTGTGCCGTTCCCTACTGAATCCCAGCCTAACCTACACTACTCTAATCTATTCATTTTAATTCGATTCCATTCAGTTTGACACCACTCGACTCGATTTGACACAATTCGACGGGATTCGGTGAGATTCCACAAGATTTGATGCGTTTTGGTGGGATTTGGTGGAATTCGACAAGATCCGATGCAATAGGATGCAATTAGGTGCAATTTGGTTCTATTTTGCTCGGTTCAGTTTGTCTCTATTTGGCTCATTTCAGCTCCACTGGGCTCCATTCATCTCGAATCTGGTCGATTCGACTCGATTCGGCTCGTTTCGGCCCTATTTGGTCCTATTCGGCGTTATTCGGCTCTATTCAACTCTTTTCTACTCTATTAATCTCTGTTCGACTCCATTCCACACCATTCTATTCCAGTCTACACTATTGTATTCTACAGAACCCTACCCCGCCCTACCCTATCCTAATCTAGTCTGTTCTTTTCTATTCTGTTCTATTCTATTCTCCTTTTCTATTTTCTCTATTCCATCCTATGCTACTCTACCATACCCTACACTAAGCTAACCTACCCTGATCTATGCTGTTCCATTCTATTTCCTTCGTTCCACCGTATGCTTCCCTACCCTATGCTACCCCACCGTACCATACCCTACTACTTAGGGGTACTCAATAAGGGTACTAATTAAGGGTAGTAGTTTGGGCAAGGGTACTACTTAAGGCAAGTGTACTAGTTCAGGCTACTAGTTAAGGCCAGGCTGCTAGTTATGTAAGGGTACTAGTTAAGGCCAGGCTACTAGTTAAGGCATGGGTACTTGTTGAGGGTACTGGTTAAGGCAAGGGTACTAGTTAAGGCTACTAGTTAAGGACTTGCTACTAGTTAAGGCAAGGGTACTAGTTAAGACTACTGGTTAAGGCAAGGGTACTTGTTAGGGCTACTAGTTAAGGCAAAGGTACTAGTTTTGGCTAAGAGTTCAGGCAAGGGTACTCGTTCAGATTACTGACTTAGGGTACTATTCAAGACTAGCTGTCTAGGCTACTGCTCTACGCCACTAGTCTAGATGACTAGTCCAGCTTACTAGTCTAGGCTTCTACTCTCGTATTCTCTTGTCTACTGTAATGTAGTCTACTTGCATTTACCCTAGCTTTCCTATCATAAACTACCCTACCCTAACCTATTCTAATCTATTCCATTTGATTCGATTCAAAGCATTTCGATGCGACTGGACACCATTATGCTTGAATCGTCTCGATTCTGCAACATCAGCTTGATTCAGCTCGATTTGGCTCGAATCGCTTCAATTCAGCTCGTTTCAACTCGATTCAACTCGGTTCAGCCTTATTCGGCCCTATTTGGCTCGATTCGACTCTTTTCTACTCTATTTGTCCTTATTCAACTCCATTTGACTCCATTCTACTCCATTCTACGCTATTCTACTCTATTCTCTTCTACCCTACCATATGCTACTCTAATCTATTCAATTGGATGCGATTTGAAGCAATTCGATGTGATTCATCTCGTTTTGTTTCCATTTGACTCGATTCAGCTAGAATTGGCTCTATTCAGCTGTATCCTGCACTATTTGACTCTATTTGACTCAATTCAACTCTACTCTACTCTTCTCTGCTTTACTCTCTCTACCCTACTGTACTATATTTTATTCTTTCTATTCTGTACTGTTCCGTTCTAGTCTACCCACCCGCCCCTCTCTTACCCTTCTCTAATCTATTTGATTTGATTCGATTCGACGCATTTCCATGAGATTCGACGTGATTAGGCTTGAATCAGCTCAATTCGGTTGAAATCGGCTCTATTCGGCTTGACTTGGATCCATTTCACTCCATTTGGCTCGATTTGGCTCGAATTGCATCGATTCTGCTGGATTCTGCTCAATTATGCCTTATTTGGCCCTATTCGTCCCTATTCTGCTCTATTAGACTCTTTAGTACTCTATTCATATCTCTCCATCTCTGTTGGACTCCGTTCAACTCCATTCTATTCAATTCCACACCATTCTTCACTATTTTCCTCTATTCTATTCTACCCTTCCCTACCCTAATCTCTTCTAATCGATTCAATTTGATTTGACACGATTCGAAGCAATTTGACGCGATTCATCTCGTTTTGTCTCCACTCGGCTCAATTCGGCTATGTTCTCACTCTTTGACTCTATTCTATTCTGTTGTATTCTTTCTATTCTGTTCTGTTCTCTCCTATTCTGTTGTACTCTATTCTATTCTACCCTACCCGACCCTACTGCACCTCACCTAAACCTACCCTACTTTAATCTATTTGATTCAATTCGATTCAGTTCAAAGCGATTTGATATGATTTGACTGGATTCGGCAAGATCCGAAGGGATTTGATGAGATTCCATGCGATTTGACGTGATTCAGTAGGATTCTCTGAGGTTTGACGCAATTCGAAGTTATTCGACGTGATTCGATGGGATTTGACACGATATGAAGCGATTTGACCTTGTTTGATTCAAAACGATGTGACTTGACTCGATTCGACGTGATTCGATTCGATTCGATGTTATTCGGTGACAGTCGGTGCGATTCTGCTTGATTCAGCTCGATTAGGTGCGATTCGGCAGTATACCGCTCTTTTCGGCTGTTTTCAGCTCCATTCGTCTCTATTCGGCTTATTTGGCTCTATTCTACTGTATTCGACTCTACTCTTTTCCACTCTATTCTACTCGATTCTATTCCTTCTGTTCTGTTCTAATCTCTTCTATTCCACTCTACTCTGCTGTATTCTACCCTCCCCTCCCCTTCTCTAATCTATACGTTTCAATTGGATTTGACACACTGAACACGATTCGAGGCGATGAAGCTTGAATCGGCTGGATTCGGCTCGATTTGGCTCTATTCGGCTCAGTTAGGCTCCATTCAGCTTGTTTTGGCTTGAATCGCTTCGATTCAGCTCGATTCTACCTTATTTGGCCCTATTCTGCTCTATTCGACTCTTTTCTACTCTATTCTTTTCTATTTGACTCCATTCTACTCCATTCTATTCATTCCACAGTATTCTACACTATTCTACACTATTCTACTCTATTCTGCTCTACCCTACCCAACACCACTCTAATTTACTCTAATTGATTTGACACGATTCCTCTCATTTCGTCTGCATTTGGCTCTATTCAGCTCTATCTACTCTAGTCTACTCTATTGTACTCTAGTCTGCTCTTCTCTATTCTGTTGTATTGTTTCTACTCTGTTCTGTACTATTCTACTCTATTCTACCCTACCCTATGCTACCCAACTCTAAGGTATTCTAATCTATTTGATTGGATTTGATTCGACCCATTTTGACGTGATTCGGCTCTGATCAAATCTATTCTACTCTACTCTATTCCCCTCTACTCTACTCTAGCCTACTCTTTCCTGTATTCGTTCTGTATTCATTGTGTTCTATTCTGTTCTGTTCTATTCTGTTTTATTCTACTCTACCCTATTCTACCCTACCCTACCCTACCCTACCCGAAAATCCCCTACTCTAATCTATCCAATTGGATTCGACAAATTTGACGCGACTTGGGTCGAATCCGTGTGATTCATGTCCATTCGGCTCCATTTGGCTCGAATAGTGTCGATTCGGCTTATATTATGCTCGATTCATCTCCATTAGGCTCGATTCACTGGATTCGGCTCGATTTGGCTCAATTCAGCTCGATTTGGCCCTCTTCGGCCCTATTCAGCTCTTTTCTACTCTATTCGATTCCATTGCACACCGTTCTACTCCATTCTACGCTATTGTACTCTACCCTACTGTAATTGATTCGATGGGATTCGACGCGATTCGACGAGATTTGTCTCATTTCGTCTCCATTCGGCTTGATTCGACTCCGTTCTACTCTACACTATTCTGCTCTGCTCTACCCTTTTCTACTCTATTCTATTGTATTCTTTCCATTCTCTTCTACTGTGTTCAATTCTACTCTATTCCATCCTACCCTAATCTAATCTATTCTACTGGATTCGATTCCACGGATTTCAACGCGATTCGGCTCAAATCGGCTCCTTTCCACTCCTTTCATCCCCAATCGGCTCAGATTGGTTCGATTCAGCTCTAATCGGCTCCATTCAGCTCTAGTCAGCTCTAATAGGCTCTATTCAGCTCTATTCGGCTCTATTAGACTCAACTCTATTATCTCTTTTCGACTCCATTCTACACCTTTCTACTCCATCCGACTCTATTCTCTATTGTATTGTATTGTACTCTACCCTACTCTAAAAAAAAAAATCTGTTGTCTAGTCTAATCAACTGGATTTGATTTGATTTGAATCGATTAGATTCAATGCAATTCGACGGGATTCGACGCGATACGGCACGGTTCCACGGGATTCAGCATGATTCGTCTTGATTTCTATCGATTTAGCTATTTTTGGCTCTATTTGGCTCTATTCGGCAATATTCGACTCTATTCTACTCTACTCTTCTATGCTCTGCTCGTCTCGACCCTATTCTATTCTTTCAGTTCTGTTCTCTTCTATTCTGCTCTGTTCTACTGCACTCTATTCTACCCTACCCTACCCTAACTTAGCCTACTGTAATCTGTTCTATGCTATTTGACACACTTCAATGGGATTCGACCTGATTCGGGTCATATCGGCTCTATTCATCCCCTTTCTGCTCCATTAAACTCGACTCGGTTCTATTCGGCTCTTTTCCACTCTATTTGGCAGTATTCGACTCTATTTGACTCTAGTCTACTCTCTTCTTTCTGTTCTGTTCTATTCTACTCTATTCTATTCTTCTCTACCCTACCCTAACCTTACCTTCCCTACACTAATCTATTTGATTCGATTCAACACATTTCGAATGACTCGACATGATTCACCTTGAATTTGGTCAATTCGGCTGTATTCAGCTCTGTTTGGCTCTTTTCGGCCCTCTTCCACTCGATTTGACTCTATTCTACTCGACCAACTCTACTTAATTCTATTCTGTTCTTTCTATTGTGTTCTGTTGTGTGCTAGTCTAGCCTCTCCTACCCTACCCTCCTCTACTCTAATCTATTCGATTCAACACATTTCGACGCGATTCCATGTGATTAGGCTTGAATCGGCTCGATTTAGCTATATTTGGCTTGAATTAGGTCAATTTGTCTCGATTCTGCTCAATTCAGCATAATTAGGCTCGATTGAACCTTATTCAGCCCTGTTCAGCTCTACTCAACTCTTTTCCACTTTATTCGTCTCTATTTGGCTCCATTCAACTCCATTCCACACCATTCTACTCTGTTCTCCATTCTACACTCTTCTATTCTATTCTACCCGACTCTGTCCTACTCTAATCTATTCTAATCGATTCAATTAATCGCGATTTGTCTCCTTTCCTCTCCATTGGAATCGATTCGGCTTGAATTGGATCTATTCATCTATATTCTGCACTACTCGACTCTGACTATTCCACTCTACTCACCTCTACTCCATTCTATTCTTTGTATTCTCTTCTGTTCTCCTCTATTCTATTCTTCTGTGCCCTTCCCTACTGAATCCCAGCCTAACCTACACTACTCTAATGTTTTCAATTTAATTCGATTCCATTCAGTTTGACACCATTTGACCCGATTTGACACAATTCGACGGGATTCGGTGAGATTCCACAAGATTTGATGCGTTTTGGTGGGATTTGATGGAATTCGACGAGATCTGATGCAATAAGATGCGATTAACTACCCTTTTTGCCTTTTTACCAAATTGCCTTGCCTTTTTGCCTTTTGGTCTTGCCTTTTTGGCTTTTCCCTTTTTTCCTTTCATTTTACCTTTTTGCCATGTCTTTCCGTGCTTGAATGCATGTCAATTTGTTATTTACACAGAACAGAGCTCAGAAGCATTATTAGCTTTTGTGTTTCTCAGTGAAAAAAAGAGCACTCTGACTTCATCTATTCCTCTGAGGAAAGCAGTTAGAATGAGAAAACCACCATTTGGTTTTGCTGTCCTGCAATGAGCTCGGCAGATCTGCCCTTTGCAATCAGAAGGTTTCCTCAGGAAAACTACATTGCGGTACCCATGTGCTGAAAGTGGAACGAGCATGTAGAGTTAGCATTAAGAGACTGTGAAAGTACGTTCTTGCTCAGGAAAAACAAAGTGCATGGTGGAATCCTAACAAGTCCAAGTGCCTTTCCACAGTTCAAAGTGTATATCTATACATTCTTTGCCAAGTAAGACAGCGCAGAGGCAACATCGGCCTGCATGTTTCTCAGTGAAAGAAAGAACTCCCTGATTTCATCCACTCCCCTGAGAAAAGCAGGTAGTATGAGAGTCTGTCTATTTCTCTTTCCTGCAATGAGCTCAGAAAATCTGACCCTTGTGAATACAAGCTTTTCTCAGGAATAGTCCATTGCAGTAGCCCTGTTGTTGAAGTGGAAAAAGTATGTAGTATTAGCGTTAAGAGATTGTGAAAGCACGTTTTTGACCAGGGAAAACAAAGTGCATGGTAAAATCCTAACAAATCCAAATGCCTTTCCACAGTTCAAAGTGTGTAACTACACACTCTTTTCCAAGTAAGAGAGTGCAGAGGCAACATCACCGTGCATGTTTCTCAGTGAAAGAAAAAACTCTCTGACTTCATCCAGTCCTCTCACCAAAGCAGTCAGAATGAGAAAACCATCTTTTGGTTTCTGTTTCCTACAATGAGCTCGGCAAATCTGGCCCTTGCAAACACAAGGTTTCCTCAGGAAAACTCAATTGCAGTAGCCGTTTTCTTGAAGTGGAACAAGTGTGCAGTGTTAGGGTTAAGATACTCTGAAGGCAAATTTAGCCCAGGGAAAACAAAGTGCATGGTGAAATCCTAACAAACCCAAGTGCTTTTTCACAGTTCAAAGTGTGTAACTACACACTCTTTTCCAAGTAAGAGAGTGCAGAGGAAATATCACTTTGCATGTTTCTCAGTGAAAGAAAGAACTCTCTGACTTCATCCAGTCCTCTCACCAAAGCAGTCAGAATGTGAAAACCGTCATTTGGTTTCTGTTTCTTTCAATGGCAAAAGGCCAAAAAGTCGAGACAAGAAGGCAAAAAGGCAAGGCAATAAGGTAAAAAGGCAATAAGGTAAAAAGGCAAGGCATGAAAGAAAAAAGGCAATGAAAAGAAAAAGAAAAAGGCAAGGGAAAAACGCAAACTGCACAAAGGCAAGGGAAAAAAGCAAGGCAATTTATAAAGGCAAAGGGAAAAATGGAAAAAGACAAGGCAAAAAGACAATTCAAAAAGATAAAAGGGAAGGCTAGGCAAAAAGAATAAAAGGCAAGGCAAAAAGGCAAAGAGGGAAAAAGGCAAGGTAAAATGGCAAAAAGACAAAAACCCAAGGAAAGGCAAGGCAAGGCAAGGCAAAAAGACAATGCTAAAAAGCAGAAAGGCAAGACAAAAGGCAGAAAGGCAAGGGAAAAGCAAAAAAGATACAAAGGCAAGGGAAAAAGGCAATTCAAAAAGGCAAAAAGGCAAGGCGAGGCAAACAGGAAAAAAGTCAAGGCAAGGCAAAAAGGCAAAGAGGGAAAAAGGCAAGGTAAAAGGCAAAAAGACAAAAATCCAAGGCAAGGCAAGGTGAAAAAGCAAAAAGGCAAAAAGGCAGGGTGATAAGTGTACAAAGGCAAAAGGGCTAGGCAAAATGGTAAAAAGGCCAAAAGACAAGGCATGAAGGCAAAAAGGCAAGGCAAGGAAAAGCAAAAAGACAAGCCAAAAGTCAAAATGCAAAAAGGTAAAATGCAAAAAGGCAAGACAAAAAGTCAAACAGGCAAGGCAAGGTAAAAAGCCAAGGAAAAGAGGCAAAAAGGTGTGGGAAAAATGTAAGGCAAGGGAAGGAAAAAATGCGAAGGGAAAGTCAAGGCAAAAAGGTAAAAATGCAAGGGAAGGCAAGGCAAGGAAAAATGCAAAAAGGCAAAGCCAGGCAAAAAGGCAAAGCCAGGCAAAAAGGCAAAAAGCCTAGGCAAGGCAAGGCAAAAAGGTAAAAGCAAAAGACAAGACAAGGCTAGGCAAAAAGGTAATGCAAGGCAAGGAAAGGAAAGGAAAAAAGGGAAAAAGGCAAGGCAAGGCAAAAAGACTAAAGGGCAAAAAGGCATGGCAAGGCAAGGCACAAAGGCCAAAATGCAAAAATGCAAGACGAAAAGGCCTAAAGGCAAAAAGGCAACGTAAAACTTGAAAAAGACAAAAAGACAAGGCAAGGCAAAAAGTCATAAGGCAAGTCAAGGCAAAAGGGCAAAAATGCAAGGGAAGACAAAAAGGCAAAAACGCAAAGCGAGGCAAGGAAAAAGGCAGAAAGGTAAAAAGACAAAGGCAAAAGGGCAATGCAAGGAAAGGTAAAAAGGCTAAAAGGCAATGCAAAAATGCAAAAAGGAAAGGAGATAAGGCAAAAGTAAAAGTGGAAAAAGGCAAGGAAAATAGGGAAAAAGCCAAAAAGAAAAGGGAAAAAAGGAAAAAGGCAAGGTAAAAAGGCAAAAAAGGAAAAAGGAAAAAAGGGAAGACAAAAAGGAATAAAGGCAAGGAAAAACATAAGGCAAAAGGAAAAAAGACAAGGCAAAAAGCTAAAACAGAGGGGAAAAAGGGAAGGCAAAAAGGAAAAAGGCAAGGGAAAAAGTGAAAAAGTCAAGGCAAAACGCAAAAAAGACAAGACAAAAAAGAAAAAAGGCAAAAAGGCAAGGAAAAAAGGACAAAAAGGAAGGAGATAAGGAAAAAGGAAAAAAGGCAAAGAGGCAAAAGTCATAAGGCAAGGCAAAAAGGTAAACAGCAAGGGAAACAGGCAAAAAGGCAAGGCAAAAAGGCAAGACACAAAGGCAAAAAGGCAAGGCAATATGGTAAAAAGACAAAAAGGCAAGTCGTGAAGGCAAAAAGGCAACAAAAAAATCAAGGAAAGAGGGAAAAAGTCAAGACAAAAGGCAAAAAGGAAAGGCAAAAATAGAAAAAGGCAAAAAGACAAAGCAAAAAGGCAAAAGTCAAAAGGCAAGTCAAGGCAAAAACACACACACACACAAAAAGGGAAGACAAAAAGGCAAAAATGCAAAGCAAGGAAAAAGGCAAAAAACCAAAGCAAGGAAAGGAACAAAGGCTAAAAGGCAAAGCAAAAAGGCAATTCAAAAATGCAAAAAGGGGGAAGGTGGGGCAAAATGGCTGACTAGGTAGAAGCTACCTCGGATCCCTCTTGCAACAAAGACTCAGAAAAACAAGTGAATCGATCACATACATGATGATCTACGAACCCTGACCATCAAACACAGATCTAAAGAGTTGACCTGAGTGAAAGAGACCGAGAACTAACAACCACGGGGAAGCAGCGACTGTTTTTGGAGCCTGGAGCCAGCGTCCCAGTCAGGAAACCTTGGAGCCGGGCTTTGGACTGGGCTCTGGAGAGCTGAGAACGGCATCCTGAGTCGGTGCAAACATGAGAAGCAGCCCTAGCCCCAGAAGTGACCTTGGGGGAAGCCCAGCCAGTGCACACAGACAGCGCAGCGACACGGCTGACAAGAGGAGAATTCGCCGGGAGGCAGCGACTGGTTTTGGAGCCGGGAGTGTAGCGTCCCAGCCGGGGAACCTTGATGCTGGGCTTTGGACTGGGAGCGGAGGAACTAACCATGGCTTGTGAGACACAGCAAGCACGGGACCCAGACCTGACCCTCGGGGGCAATCTCTACACAGCCAGCTCACACAGTCCACGCGCCCCTCAGGAGTCTCAGATAAAACAATCATCCCAAGCAAGATAAGTAACTTTGTCTATATTCCGGGGAGCTACTCTCTCCTATTTATCTGAACCCTCCCATCCCCTTCCCAGGCGGCTTCATTAACATTGGAATTTCCTGAGCCAGAGAGTGAACTGCGCAACGGTTTTTCTTTCTTTCTTTCTTCTTCTTCTTCTTCTTTTTTTTTTTTTTTTTGGTTTTTTCCTAACCCATTCTCCTGGCCTGAGAGAAGCAGCTACAAAAAACCCAGGGACCAAAAATCCTTCCCTAATTGGACTAAAAACACAGAACCAGCTCCAGCCAAGCATATGTGATCCACAGTCTTGGGCTTTCATCCCTACAGGGAACAAGGTGGCTATTATAATGCAAAGGCAATTCCGATAGGGATCTGACTGTAATTGTTTTAGTGGATTACTGGAAAGACAAGTTTCCCAGGTCTGATATCTCTGCGTATTCAACAGAGCCCTCACTGACCACAACGGGGAACTGAGGGCTGAAGCTCCCCCCAGACCACCTAGCCTCCTGCCTTAGGGGTCTAAGGAGGGTGACACCTACCAATCTGTAGAGGTACTTGCATTGGGGGCCTAAGGTACAGCTGCAGAGCCCACCCACCAAGATGCTTTAGGAATAGAGACACACCTACCTCACTGACACTTGGGGGAAGCCTGTCAGTATCCTGCCCCCCCGAGAGTGTGAACCCCAGCTGCTACTGGAATCTGGTGCACACAACTATCACCACTACTTCTCAAGGTGGATAGGTGACAGGGTGCATCACACACTTGATGACCCAAAATCAGATTCTACTCAAGAATAGTGAATGGACTTAGGCATATAAGTCTGGTAACAGCCCAAACCAGCTGGTAATAGGTCATAAGTGAGTCAAGGGCTACAACAATCAAGACAGCGCAATCTAGGAGGTCATTTACATATACTGAAAGAAAACAAAACAAGATAAGACTCAGTGAGCAAATATAGAATAAATCACTACAATATCTTAGTGATGTCCCGGAGACAGCAGTCGATATCAAACCACATAAAAAAGCAGACCATGATTGCTTCTACAACTCCCCAAACTAAAGAATCAAAATTTTTCCCAAATGAAGATACAATCCTGGAATTGCCAGATACAGAATATAAAAAACTAATTTAAAGAATGCTTCAAATCATCAGGGATGACCTCAGAAATGAAATAAGGAAATCTACAGAAAAAGCCAAGGAACAAACTGATAAAACAGTTGAAGAACTCAAAAAGACTATTCAAAAACATAGTGGAAAAATTAATAAGTTGCAAGAATCCATAGAGAGAAAGCATTCAGAAATCCAAAAGATTAACAATAAAATTACAGAATTAGACAACGCAATAAGAAGTCAGAGGAGCAGACTTGAGCAATTGGAATGCAGAGTGGGAGATCTGGAGGACCAGGGAATTGACACCAATATAGCTGAAAAAAATCAGATAAAAGAATTTAAAAAAATGATAAACCCTAAGAATCATGTGGGACTCTATCAAGAAGAATAACTTGCGTGTGATTGGAGTCCCAGAACAGGGAGGGAGGACAGAAAACACAGAGAGAATACTTGAAGATCTGCTGACAGAAAACTTCCCTGACATCCTGAAAGGCTAAAAGATATCTATCCAAGATGCTTATCGAACCCCATTTAAGGTTGATCCAAAAAGAAAAACACCAAGACATATTATCATCAAACTTGCCAAAACCAAAGATAAAGAGAAAATTTTAAAAGCAGCCAGGGATAAAAGAAAGCTCTCCTACAAGGGAGAATCAATAAGAATAAGTTCACACTACTCTGCAGAAACCATGTAGTCAAGAAGGCAATGGGATGACATATATAGAGCACTGAAGGAGAAAAACTGCCAGCCAAGGATCATATATCCAGCAAAACTCTCTCTAAAATATAAGGGGAAATCAAAACATTTACAGATAAACAAAAGCTTAGAGAATTTGCAAAAACCAAACCAAAGCTACAGAAATTACTAAAGGAAATTGTTTGGTCAGGACACCAATGTCAGATACCAGCACAACACAAGGTCACAGAACAGAATATTGTGATATCAACTCATATAGGGAAATCACAAAAACAAATTAAGATTGATTTTAAAAAGAACAAAACGCTCAAAACAGGGAATCATTGAAGTCAATATGTAAAAGATCAGAATAATCAAAAAGAGGGACTAAATACAGGTGGCATAGAACTGCCATATGGAGAGGGATATAAGGCAATATAGGACAATATAAGTTAGGTATTTACTTAGAAAAAGAGTGGTAAATATTAAGGTAACCACAAAGAGGTATAATAACTCCATAACTCAAAATAAAAACCAAGAAAAACATAACGACTCAGCAAACATAAAGTCAAATACTATGAAAATGAGGAACACACAATTTACAAAAAAAAAGTCTCAGCACAAAAAAGCAAGTAGAAAAATGAAATTCTCAACAACACACATAAAAAGGCATCAAAATGACACCACTAAACACATTCTTATCTATAATTACGCTGAATGTAAATGGGCTAAACGCACCAATAAAGAGACAGAGAGTCTCAGACTGGATAAAGAAACAAAATCCGTCTATATGCTGCCTACAAGAGACACACCTTAGACTTAGAGACACAAACAAACTAAAACTCAAAGGATGGAAAAAATATATCAAACAATAAGCAAAAAAGAGCAGGAGTAGCAATATTAATTTCTGACAAAATAGACTTTAAAGTTAAATCCACCTGAAAAGCATAAAGAAGGACACTGCATAATGATTAAAGGGACAATTGACCAGGAAGATATACCCATATTAAATATTTATGCACCCAATGACAGGGCTGCAAGATACATAAAACAAACTTTAACACAACTGAAAAGTGAAATAGAGACCCCCACAATTATAGTAGGAGATTTCAACACACAACTTTTGGAGAAGGACAGGACATCCAGTAAGAAGCTCAGTACAGACACGGAAAACCTAATTGCTACAATCAACCAACTTGATCTCATTGACTTATACAGAACTCTCCACCCAACTGCTGCAAAATATACTTTTTTCTAGCGCACGTGGAACATTGTCTAGAATAGACCACATATTAGGTCATAAAACAAATCTTTGCAGAATCCAAAACATCGAAATATTACAAAGCTTCTTCTCAGACCACAAGGCCATAAAAGTGAAAATCAATAACAGAAAAATTAAGGAAAAGAAACCAAATACTTGGAAAATGAACAATACCCTCCTGAAAAAAGACTGTGTTGTAGAAGACATTAAGGAGGGAATAAGGAAATTCATAGAATGCAATGAGAAACAAAATACTTCCTATCAAAACCTCTGGGATACAGCAAAAGCAGTGCTCACAGATCGATTTATATCGATAAATGCACACATACAAAAAGAAGAGAGTCAAAATCAGAGAACTGTCCCTACAACTTGAACAAATAGAAAGTGAGCAACAAAAGAATCCATCAGGCACCAGAAGAAAACAAATAATAAAAATTAGAGCTGAACTAAATGAATTAGAGAACAGAAAAACAATTGAATGAATCAACAAAGCCGAAAGCTGATTCTTTGAAAAAATTAACAAAATTGATAAACCATTGGCCAGACTGAATAAAGAAATACCAGAAAGGAAACAAATAACCCGAATAAGAAACGAGAAAGGCCACATCACAACAGACCCAACTGAAATTAAAAGAATCATATCAGATTATTATGAAAAATTCTACTCTAACAAATTTGCAAACCTAGAAGAAATGGACGACTTCCTGGAAAAACACTACCTACCTAACCTAACACAATCGGAAGTAGAACAACTAAATAGACCCATAACAAAAAAAGAGATTGAAACGGTCATCAAAAAACTCCCAACAAAGAAAAGCCCTGGCCCAGACGGCTTTACTGCAGAGTTCTACCAAACTCTCAAAGAGTTCACACCACTACTACTAACGGTATTTCAAAGCATAGAAAATGAAGGAATACTACCTAACTCATTCTATGAAGCCACCATATCCCTGATACCAAAGCAAGGTAAAGACATCACAAAAAAAGAAAATTACAGACCTTTATCCCTCATGAACATAGATGCAAAAATCCTCAAGAAAATTCTAGCCAATAGAATCCAACAACCTATCAAAAAAATAATCCACCATGACCAAGTGGGATTTATACCGGGTATGCAAGGCTGGTTTAATATTAGAAAAAGCATTAATGTAATCCACCCAATAAATAAAACAAAAGACAAAAACCAAATGATCTTATCAATTGATGCAGAAAAAGCATTTGAAAAAGTCCAACACCCATTTATGATAAAAACTCTCAGCAAAATAGAACTGAAGGAAAACTCCTCAATATAATAAGGGGCATCTTTTTATACAAAGCCAACAGCCAACATCACTCTAAATGGAGAGAGCCTGAAACATTTCCCTTGAGAACGGGAGCCAGATAAGGATGCCCTTTATCACCGCTCTTATTCAACATTGTGCTAGAGGTCCTAGCCAGAGCAATTAGGCTAGACAAAGAAATAAAGGGCATCCGGATTGGCAAGGAGCATGTAAAATTATTTCTATTTGCAGACGACATGATCTTATACACAGAAAACCCTAAGGAATCCTCCAGAAAACTACTGAAACTTATAAGAGTTTGGCAGAGTCTCAGTTAATAAGATAAACACACAAAAATCACTTGGATTCCTCTACATCAATGAAAAGAACATCGAAGAGGAAATCACCAAATCAATACTATTCACAGTAGCCCCCAAGAAGATAAAATACTTAGGAATAAATCTTACCAAAGACGTAAAAGACCTATATAAAAAAACTGCAAAGTACTACTACAAGAAACTGAAAAGGACCTACTTAAATGGAAAAACATACCTTGCTCATGGAGAGGAAGACTTAACATAGTAAACAGGTCTATTCTACCAAAAGCCATCTATACATACAATGCACTTCCAATCCAAATTCCAATGACATTTTTTAAAGTGATGGAGAAAAAAATCACCAACTTCATATGGAAGGGAAAGAAGCCTCGGATAAGTAAAGCATTACTGAAAAAGAAGAAGAAAGTGGGAGACCTCACTCTACCTGATTTCAGAACCTATTGTACAGCCACAGTAGTCAAAACAGCCTGGAATTGGTACAACAGGCACATAGACCAATGGAACAGAATTGAGAACCCAGATATAAATCCATCCACATATGAGCAGCTGATATTTGACAAAGGCCCAGTGTCAGTAAATTCGGGAAAAGATAATCTTTATAACAAATGGTGCTGGCATAACTGGATATCCATTTGCAAAAAAATGAAACAGGACCCATACCTCACACCATGCACAAAAACTAACTCCAAGTGGATCAAAGCCCTAAACATAAAGACTAAAACGATAAAGATCATGGAAGAAAAAATAGGGACAACCTCAGGAGCCCTAGCACAAGGAATAAACAGAATACAAAACATTACTAAAAATGATGAAGAGAAACCAGATAACTGGGAGCTGCTAAAAATCAAACACCTATGCTCATGTAAAGACTTCACCAAAAGAGGAAAAAGACCACTTACAGATTGGGAAAAAATTTTCAGCTATGACATCTCCGACCAGCGCCTGATCTCTAAAATCTATATGATTCTGTTAAACCTCAACCACAAAAGGCAAACAACCCAATCAAAAAGTGGGCAAAGGATATGAACACGCACTTCACTAAAGAAGGTGTTCAGGCGGCTAACAGATACATGAGAAAATGCTCTCGATCATTAGCCATTAGAGAAATGCAAATTAAAACTACCATGAGATTCCATCTCACTCCAACAAGGCTGGCGTTAATCCAAAAAACACAAAATAATAAATGTTGGAGAGGCTGCAGAGAGATTGGAACTCTTATACACTGCTGGTGGGAATGTAAAATGGTACAACCACTTTGGAAATCTATCTGGCGTTTTCTTAAAAAGTTTGAAATAGAACTACCGTACACCCAGAAATCCCACTCCTCGGAATATATCCTAGAGTCTTTACACGAACAGATATATGCACACCCATGTTTACTGCAGCACTGTCTACAATAACAAAAACCTGGAGGCAACCAAGGTGTCCATCAACGGATGAATGGTTAAATAAATTGTGGTGTATTCACACAATGGAATACTACGCATTGATAAAGAACAGTGATGAATCTGTGAAACATTTCCTAACATGGAGGTACCTGGAAGGCATTATGCTGAGTGAAAATAATCAGATGCAAAAGGACAAATATTGTATAAGACCACTATTATAAGTTCTTGAGAACTAGTATAAACTGAGAAGAACACATTCTTTTGTGGTTACAAGGGGGGAGAGAGGGAAGGTGGGAGAGGGTTATTTACTGATTAGTTAGTAGATAAGAACTACATTAGGTGAAGGGAAGGACAATACTCAGTACAGGGAAGGTCAGCTCAATTGACCAAAAGCAAAGAAGTTTCCGGGATAAACTGAATGCTTCAAAGGTCAGTGGAGCAAGGGCGGGGGTTTGGGGACTACGGCTTAAGGGGATTCTAAGTCAATTGGCATAATAATTCTATTATGAAAACTTTCTGCATCCCACATTGAAGCGTGGCTTCTGGGGGCTTAAATGCTAACAAGCGGCCATCTAAGATGCATCAATTGGTCTCTACCTATCTGGATCAAAGGAGAATAAAGAACACCAAGGTCACACGGTAACTATGAGCCCAAGAGATAGAAAGGGCCACATGAACTAGAGACTTACATCATCCTGAGCCCAGAACTAAATGGTCCTGGCCACAACCGATGACTTTCCTGACAGGGAACACAAGAGAGAACTCCTGAGGGAGCAGGAGAACAGTGGGATGCAGACCCCAAATTCTCATAAAAAGACCAGACTTAATGGTCTGACTGAGACTAGAAGAATCCCGGCGGTCATGGTCCCCAAAACTTCTGTTGGCCCAGGACAGGAACCATTCCCGAAGACTACTCATCAGACATGGAAGGGACTGGGCAATGGGCTGGAGAGAGATTCCGATGAACAGTGAGATACTTGTATCAGGTGGACACTTGAGACTGTATGGGCATCTCCTTTCTGGAGGGGATATGGGAGGGTAGAGAGGGATAGAAACTGGCAAAACTGTCACGAAATGAGAGACTGGAAGAAGGGAGCGGGCTGACTCATTAAGGGGAGAGTATATTGGAGTATGTAGTAAGGTGTATATAAGCTTATATGTGACAGAATGACTGCATTTGTAAACTTTCACTTACAGCACAATAAAAATTATTAAAAAATAATAACTTAAAAAGACAGGACAAAAAGGAATAAAGGCAAGGAAAAATGGCAAAAAGCCAGGCAAAAGGACAAAAAGGCAAAAAGATAAGGCAAAAGGTAAAATGGAAAAAGTAAAAAAGACAAGGCAAAAAGCTAAAACGGAAGGCAAAAAAGGGAAAAAGGGAAGGCAAAAAGTGAAAAAGGCAAGGCAAAAGCACGAAAAGGCAAAAAGGTAAGGCAAAAGGAATAGAGGCAAAGAGGGAAAAAGTCAAAAGGCAAGGCAAAAAGGGAAAAACACAAAAAGGCAAGGCAATATGATAAAAAGCCAAAAAGGGAAGGAAAACTGATAAAAGGTCATAAGGCAAGGAAAAAGACAAGGCAAAAAGGGAAAAAGTCAAGGCAAAAAGGCAAGCAAGACAAAAGGCAAAAAGAAAAGGCAATACAACAAGGGAAAAAGGGAAACAGAGAAGGCAAAAAGACAAAAGGCAAGTCAAGGCAAAAACACAAAACACAAGGCAAGGCAAAGAGGCAAAAAAGCCAAGCAAGGCAAAGCAAGGAAAAAGGAAAAAAGGTAAAAAAAAAAAAAAAGTCTATAGCAAAAAAGTCAATGCAAGGAAAGGAATAAAGGCTAAAAGGTAAAGCAAAAATGCAATGCAAAGAGGAAAAGAGATAAGGCAAAAGTGAAAATGGAAAAAAGGTAAGGAAAAAAGGCAAAAATCCAAAAAGACAAGAGAAAAAGACAAGGCAAAAAGGCAAGGCAAGGCAAGTTAAAAAGGAAAAAGGCAAGGCAAAAGAGCAAGGCAAAATGGTAAAAGGCAATAAGATAAGGCAAAAGGCAAAAAGGGATAAAGGCAAAGAGGCAAAAAGTCAAAAAAGACAAGGCAAAAAGCTAAAAAGCAAGGGAAAAGGGAAGGCAAAAATGCAAGGCAAAGCAAGGTAAAAAGGCAAAAAAGGAAAAAGGCAAGGCAAAAAGGCTAAACAGCAGAAAGGCAAAGAAAAAAAGCCAAAAAGGCAAGACGAAAAGGCAAGGCCATAAGGTAAAAAGGCAAAAGAGCAAGCTATAAAGTAAAAAGGCCAAAAGGCAAGACATGAAGGCAAAAAGAGAAGGCAAGGAAAAGCAAAAAGGCAAGGCGAAAAGGCAAGGAGAAAAGGGAAAAAGGCAAGGCAAAAAAGCAAAGCAAGAACAAGACGCAAAAAGGCAAGGGAAAAAAGTACAGCAAGGCAAGGAAAAAGACAAAAATGGAAGGCAAGGAAAGGCAAGGAAAAAGGCAAATCGTCAAAGCAAGGCAAAAAGGCAAGGCAAATAGGCAAAAAGCCTAGCCAAGGCAAGACAAAAAGGTAAAGGCAGGAAAAGACTAGGCAAAAAGGCAAGGAAAGGAAAGGAAAAAAGGGAAATAGGCAAGGGAAGCCAAGGCAAAAAGACTAAAGGACAAAAAGGCAAGGCAAGGCACAAAGGCCAAAATGCAAAAATGCAAGGCAAAAAGACCTAAAGGCAAAAAAGGCAATGCAAAACGTGAATAAGGCAAAAAGAGAAGTCAAAAGGTCAAAAGGCAAGTCAAGGCAAAAATGCAAGGCAAGGTAAAAAGGATAAAACGCAAGGCAAGGCAAGGAAAAAGGCAGAAAGGCAAAAAGGCAATGCAAGGAATGGCAAAAAGGCTAAAAGGCAAAGCAAAAGGTAAGAAAGCAATGCAAAATGGCAAAAAGGAAAAGAGATATGGCAAAAGGAGAAATGGAAAAAAGCAAGGAAAAAAGGCAAAAAACAAAAAGACAACTGAAAAAGCCAAAAAGGGGAAAAGGCAAGGCAAAAAGACAATGCAAAACGTGAAAAAGGCAAAATGTCAAAAGGCAAGTGAAGGCAAAAAGGCAAAAATTCAAGGCAAGGCAAAAACTCAAAAGGCAAGTCAAGGCAAAAATGAAAGGCAAGGCAAGGAAAAAGGCAGAAAGTTAAAAAAGTCAAGTCAAAAAGGCAATGCAAGGAAAGGAATAAAGGGTATAAGGGAAAGCAAAAAGGCAAAAAGGCAATGCAAAAAGGAAAAGAGATAAGGCAAAGTCAAAATGGAAAAGAGGTAAAAAGCCAAAAACACAAGGGAAAAAATCAAGGCAAAAAGGTAACGTAAAAAGGCAAAAAAAAAAAAAAAAGGAAAAGAGCAAGGCAAAAAAGCAAAAAGGAAAAAAGGCAAGGCAAAAAGAAAAAAGGCAAAAAGGAATAAAGACTAGGGAAAAAGGCAAAAACGCAAGGCAAAAAGACAAAAAGGCAAAAACAAGGCAAAAGGAAAAAAGACAAAGAGACAAAAAGTCAAGGCAAAAAGTAAAATGCAGGCGAAAAAGGCAAAAAGGCAAGAAAAAAGGAAAAAAGGGAAGGCAAACCGGTAAAAGGGAAAAAGGGAAGGCAAACTGGTAAAAGGGAAAAAGGGAAGGCAAACCGGTAAAAGGGAAAAAGGGAAGGCAAACAGGTAAAAAGGCAACAAGAAGGCAAAAAGGCAAGACAAAAGGAAAGGGCAAAAGGCAAAAAGACAAGGTAAAAGGCAAAAGTGAAAAGGCAAGGCAAGGCAAAAACACAAAAACGCAAAGCAAGGCAAGGCAAGGAAAAAGGCAAAAAGGTAAAAAAGATCAAAAGGGAAAAAGACAAGGAAAAAAGGCAAAAATCCAAAAGACAAGGGAAAAAGGCAAGGTAAAAAGGCAAAAAGGCAAGGCAAGGTAAAGAGGCAAAAAAGAAAAAAGGGAAGGCAAAAATCAAAAAGGAAAAAAGGTAAAGAGGCAAAAAGTCAAAAGATAAGGCAAAAAGGTAAAGTGTAAGGCAAAAAGTGAAAAAGGCAAAAAGACAAGGCAAAATGGCAAGGCAATACAGTAAAAAGGCAAAAAGGGAAGGCAAACCAGTAAAAAGGCAAAAAGGTAATAAAACAGGCAAGGTAAAACGGGAAAAATGAAGGCAAAAAGCAAGACAAAATGCAAAAAGGAAAGGAAAAAAGGCAAAAATCCAAAAAGACAAGGGAAAACGGCAAGGTAAAAAGGCAAGGCAAGGTAAAAAGGCAAAAAAGAAAAAAGGGAAGGCAAAATCAAAAAGGCAACAAGTAAGGAAAAAAGCAAAGAGGCAAAAAGTCAAAAGGCAAGGCAAAAAGGCAAGACAAAAGGCAAAAAGGCAAGGTAATATGGTAAAAAGACAAAAAAGGAAGGCAAACCGGTTAAAAGGCAAATCATAAAGGCAAAAAGGCAATGAAAAAGGCTAGGTAAAAAGGGAAAAAGTCAAGGCATAAAAGGCAAGAAAAAAGGCAAAAAGGAAAGGAAAAGAGACAAAAATCTAAAAAGACTAGTAAAAAAGGCAAAGAAAAAAGGTAAAAAGGCAAGGCAAGGTAAAAAGGCAAAAGAGAAGGCAAAAAGAAAAAAGGCAATGAAAAGAGACAAAAACGCAAGGCAAAAGGACAAAAAGGCAAAGAGGGAAAAAGTAAAAAAGACAAGGCAAAAAGCTGAAACGGAAGACAAAAAAAGGAAAAAGGGAAGGGAAAAGGCAAGGCAAACAGAAAGAGAAAAGGACAAAAAGGCAAAACGATGAGGCTAATGGAAAAAAGGCAAAGAGGCAAAAAGTAAAAAGATAAGGCAAAAAGGGAAAAGGCAAGGCAAAAATGGAAAGGGCAAAAAAGCAAAACGGCTAGGTAATACTGAAAAAAGGCAAAAAAGGGAAGGCAAACTAGTAAAAAGGCAAAAAGGCAAGTCATAAGGGCAAAAAGGCAATGAAAAAGGCAAGGTTAAAAGGGAAAAAGTCAGGGCAAAAAGGCAACACAAAAGGCAAAAAGGAAAGGCACAAAGGGAAAAAGGCAAAAAGACAAGGGAAAAAGGCAAAAAAGGCACAAAGTCAAAAGGCAAGTGAAGGCAAAAAGGCAAAACACAAGGCAAGGCAAAGAGGCAGAAACGCAAAGTAAGGCAAGGTAAGCAAAAAGGCAAAAAGTAAAAAGGCAAAAAGACAATGAAGGGAAAGGAATAAATGCTAAAAGGCAATGCAAAAATACAAAAAGAAAAAGAGATAAGGCAAAAGTTAAAATGGAAAAAGGCAAGGAAAAAAGGCAAACATCCAAAAAGACAAGGGAATAAGGCAAGGCAAAAAGGCAAGGCAAGGTAAGGTAAAAAGGCAAGAAAGCAAAAAGGAAAAAGGGAAGGCAAAAAGAAAAAAGGCAAAAAGGCAAGGCAAAAAGGAAAATAGGCAAAAAGACAAGGCAAAAGGACAAAAAGGCAAAAAGATAAGGCAGAAGGAAAAAAGGCAAGGAAAAAGGCAAAGAGGCAAAAAGTCAAAAGGCAAGGCAAAAAGGTAAAATGCAAGGCAAAAAGGCAAGACAAAAAGGCTAGGCAACACGGATAAAAGGCAAAAAGGGAAGGCAAACCAGTAAAAAGGCAAAAAGGCAATGAAAAAGGTGAGATAAAAAGAGAAAAAATCAACCCAAAAAGGCAAGACAAAAGGCAAAAAGGAAAGGTAAAAAGGCAAAAAAGCAAGGCAAAAAGCCAAAAAGACAAGGGGAAAAGGCAAGACAAAAGGCAAAAAGGCAAGGCAAGGAAAGGTAAAAAGGCAAAAAAGCAAAAAGGAAAAAGGCAAAGCAAAATGGGAAAAAGCAAAAAGGCAAGGCAAAAAGAATAAAGCCAAGGAAAAAAGGCAAAGGAAAAGAGCAAAAAGGCAAAAAGATAAGGCAAAAGGAATAAAGGCAAAGTGGGAAAAAGTCAAAAAGACAAGACAGACACCTAAAACGGAAGACTAAAAAGGGAGAAAAGGAAGGGAAAAAGGCAATGCAAAAGGATGAAAAGGCAAAAAGATAAGGCAAATGGAAAAAAGGCTAAGAGGCAAAAAGTCAAAAGACAGGGCAAAAAGGTAAAATGCAAGGCAAAAAGGCAAAAGGCAAGACAAAAAAGCAAATAGGCAAGGCAATACGGTAAAAAGGCAAAAAGGGATGGCAAACCCATAAAAAGGCAGAAAGGAGAGTCATAAAGGCAAAAAGGCAATGAAAAAGGCAAGTTTAAAGGGAAAAAGTCAAGGCAAAAAGCAACACAAAAGGCAAATAGGAAAAAGACAATGAAAAAAGCCAAAAAGGCAAAAAGTCAAAAGGCAAGTCAAGGCAAAAAGGCAGAAATGCAAAGCAAGGCAAGGCAAGAAAAAAGGTAAAAAGGCAAAAAGGCAATACAAGGAAAGGAATAAAGGCTAAAAGGCAAAGCAAAAAGGCAAAAAGGCAATGCAAAAATGCAAAAAGGAAAAGAGATAAGGCCAAACTTAAAATGGAAAAAAGGCAAAAAGTCAAAGCAAAAAGCAAAAAGGGAAGCAGGCAAGGCAAAAAGCAAGGCAAGGCAAGGCAAGGTAAAAGGCAAGGCAAGGCAAGGTAAAAGGCAAAAAAGGCAAAAGGAAAAGCAAAAAGGCAAAAAAGCAAAAAGGAGAAAAGCAAGACAAAAAAGCAAAAAGGAAAAGGGGCAAGGCAAAAAGGAATAAAGGAAAAAAAGGCAAAAAGACAAGACAAAAGGGCAAAAAGGTGAAAAGATAAGGCAAAAAGGAAAAAGACAAAGAGGGAAAAAGTCAAAAAGACAAGGCAAAAAGCTATAACGGAAGGCAAAAAGGCAAAAAGGGAAGGGAAAAAGGCAAGAAGAAAAGCCAAGGCAAAAGGACAAAAAGACAAAAAGATAAGCCAAATGGAAAAAAAGGCAAAGAGGCAAAAAGTCAAAAGACGAGGCAAAAAGGGAAAATGCAAAGCAAAAAGGGAAAAGGGAAAAAGGCAAGACAAAAAGGCAAAGAGGCAAGGCAATACAGTAAAAAGGCAAAAAGGGAAGGCAAACTGGTAAAAAGGCAAAAAGGCAAGTCATAAAGGCCAAAAGGCAATGAAAAAGACAAGGTTAAAAGGGAAAACCAAGGCAAAAAGGAAAGGGAAAAAGACAAGGGAAAAAGGCAAAAAAAAAAAAAAAGACAAAAAGCCAAAAAGTCTAAAGGCAAGTCAAGGAAAAAAGGCAAAAACACAAGGCAAGACAAAAAGGCAAAAACGCGAAGCAAGGCTAGGCAAGGAAAAAGGCAGAAAGGTAAAAAAGTAAAAAGGCAAAAAGGCAATGAAAGGAAAGGAATAAAGGCTAAAAGGGAAAGCAAAAAGGCAAAAGGCAATGCAAAAAGAAAAAGAGATAAGGCAAAAATGAAAATGGAAAAAGGCAAGGAAAAAAGGCAAAAATCCAAAAGGACAAGGCAAAAAGACAAGGCAGGGTAAAAAGGCAACAAAGCAAAAAGGAAAAAGGGAAGGCAAAAAGAAAAAGAAAATAGGCAAGGAAAAAAGGCAAAAAGACAAGGCAAAAGGACAAAAAGAAAAAGATAAAGCAGAAGGAGAAAAGGTAAGGTAAAAGGCAAAGAGGCAAAAAGTCAAAAGCAAGGCAAAAAGGTAAAATGTAGGGCAAAAAGGCAAAAAGGCAAGACAAAAATGCAAGGCAATATGGTAAAAAGGCAAAAAGAGAAAGCAACCCGGTAAAAAGGCAAAGAGGTAATGAAACAGGCAAGGTAAAACGAGAAAAAGTGAAGGCAAAAAGCAAGACAAAATGCAAAAAGGAAAGGCAAAAAGACAAGGAAAAAAGGCAAAAATCCAAAAAGACAAGGGAAAAAAGGCAAGGCAAGGTAAAAAGGCAAAAAAAAAAAAAAAAAGAAAAAAAGGCAAGGCAAAAAGAATAAAGGCAAGGAAAAAGGGCAAGGGAAAAGGGCGAAAAAGCAAAAAGATATGGCAAAAAGGAAAAGAGGGAAAAATCAAAAAGACAAGGCAAACACCTAAAACGAAAAGCTAAAAAGGGAAAAAGGGAAGGCAAAAAGGCAAGGCAAAAAGGGAAACACTCAAGGCAAAAAGGCAAGGCAAAAGGACAAAAAGGCAAAAAGATAAGGCAAATGGAAAAAAGGATAAGAGGCAAAAAGTCAAAAGACAGGGCAAAAAGGTAAAATTCAAGGCAAAAAGCAAAAGGCAAGACAGAAAGGAAAAAGGCAAGGCAATATGGCAAAAAGGCAGAAAGGGACGGCAAACCCATAAAAAACAAAAAGGAGAGTCATAAAGGCAAAAAGGCAAGGTTAAAAGGGAAAAAGTCAAGGCAAAAGCAACACAAAAGGCAAATAGGAAAAAAGGCAAAAAGACAACGAGAAAAGCCAAAAAGGCAAAAAGTCAAAAGGCAAGACAAAAAGGCAAAAATGCAAAGCAAGGGAAGGCAAGAAAAAAGGTAAAAATGTAAAAAGGCAATGTAAGGAAAAGAATAAACGGTAAAAGGCAAAGCAAAAAGGCAATGTAAAAATGCAAAAAGGAAAAGAGATAAGGTCAAACTTAAAATTGAAAAAAAGGCAAAAATCCAAAAAGACAAGGGAAAAGGTAAAAAGACACGACAAGGAAAGGTAAAAAGGAAAAAAAGCAAAAAGGGAGGGCAAAAAGGCAAGGACAAAGGAAAAAAGGCAAAAAGGCAATGAAAAAGTCAAGGGAAAAAGTAAAAGCAAAAAGGCAAGACAAAAGGCAAAAAGGAAAGGAAAAAAGTTGAAAAGACAAGTGAAAAGGGCAAGACAAGGAAAATAGGTAAAAAGGCAAAAAGTCAAAAGGCAAGTCAAGACAAAAAGGCAAAACCTCAAAGCAAGACAAAAAGGCAATAAGGCAAGGGAAGGAAAAAGGTAAAAAAGGCAAAAAGGCAATGCAAGGAAAGGAATAAAGGGTAAAAGGCAATGCAAAAATGCAATAAGAAAAGAGATAAGGCAAAAGTTAAAATGGAAAAAAGCAAGGAAAAAACACAGACAAAAAGACAAAGGAAAAAGCAAAAAGGGAAGCAGGCAAGGCAAAAAGACAAGGCAAGGCAAGGTAAAAAGGCAAAAAAGGAAAAGCAAAAAGGAGAAAAGCAAGACAAAAAAGCAAAAGGAAAAATGGCAAGGCACAGAGGAATAAAGGAAGGCAAAAAGGCAAGGCAAAAGAGCAAAAAGGCAAAAAGATAATGCAAAAAGGAAAAAAGGCGACGAGGGAAAAAGTCAAAAAGACAAGGCAAAAAGCTAAAACGGAAGGCTAAAAAGGCAAAAAGGGAAGGGAAAAAGGCAAGACAAAATGCCTAGGCAAAAGGACAACAAGGCAAAAAGGTAAGGCAAATGGAAAAAAGACAAAAAGACAAGGCAAAAAGGGAAAATGCAAAGCGAAAAGGGAAAAGGCAAGACAAAAAGCCAAAGAGGCAAGGCAATACGGTAAAAAGGCAAAAAGGGAAGGCAAACCGGTAAAAAGGCAAGTCATAAAGGCCAAAAGGCAATGAAAAAGGCAAGGTTAAAAGGGAAAATCAAGGCAAAAAGGCAACACAATAGGCAAAAAGGGAAAAAGGCAAAAAGACAAGGGAAAAAGGCAAAAAAAACAAGGCAAAAAGCCCAAAAGTCCAAAGGCAAGTCAAGGAAAAAAGGCAAAAACACAAGGCAAGACAAAAAGGCAAAAACGTGAAGCAAGGCAAGGCAAGGAAAAAGGCAGAAAGGAAAAAAAGTAAAAAGGCAAAAAGACAATGAAAGGAAAGGAATAAAGGCTAAAACGCAGAGCAAAACGGCAAAAGGCAATGCAAAAATGCAAAAAGGAAAAGAGATAAGGCAAAAGTTAAAATGGAAAAAAGGCAAGGAAAAAAGGCAAACATCCAAAAAGACAAGGGAATAAGGCAAGGCAAAAAGGCAAGGCAAGGTAAGGTAAAAAGGCAAGAAAGCAAAAAGGAAAAAGGGAAGGCAAAAAGAAAAAAGGCAAAATGGCAAGGCAAAAAGGAAAATAGGCAAAAAGACCAGGCAAAAGGACAAAAAGGCAAAAAGATAAGGCAGAAGGAAAAAGGCAAAGAGGCAAAAAGTCAAAAGGCAAGGCAAAAAGGTAAAATGAAAGACAAAAAGGCAAGGCAATACGGAAAAAAGGCAAACAGGAAAGGCAAACCAGTAAAAAGGCAAAAAGGCAAATCATAAAGGCAAAAAGGCAATAAAAAAGGTGAGGTAAAAAGAGAAAAAGTCAAGGCAAAAAGGCAAGACAAAAGTCAAAAAGGAAAGGAAAAAAGGCAAAAAGAAAAGGGAAAAACGCAAAAAAAAAGCAAGGAAAAAGCCAAAAAAGACAAGGGAAAAAGGCAAGACAAAAGGCAAAAAGGGAAGGTAAGGAAAAGTAAAAAGGCAAAAAAGCAAAAGGAAAAAAGGCAAAGCAAAAAAGAAAAAAGGCAAGGAAAAAAGGAAAAAAGGCAAGGAAAAAAGGAAAAAAGGCAAGGCAAAAGGGCAAAAAGGAAAAAAGGCAAAGAGACAAAAAGTCAAAAAAACAAGGCAAACACCTAAAACGGAAGGCTAAAAAGAGAAAAAGGGAAGGCAAAAAGGCAAGGCAAAAGGAAAAAAAGGCAAAAAGATAAGGCAAATGGAAAAAAGCCTAAGAGGCAAAAAGTCCAAAGACAGGGCAAAAATGTAAAATGCAAGGCAAAAACCAAAAGGCAAGGCAAAAAAGCAAAAAGGCAAGGCAATACGGTAAAAAGGCAAAAAGGGACGGCAAACCCGTAAAAAGGCAGAAAGGAGAGTCATAAAGGCAAAAAGGCAATGAAAAAAAAGAAAAAGGCAAGGTTAAAAGGGAAAAAGTCAAGGCAAAAAGCAACACAAAAGGCAAATAGGAAAAAAGACAAGGGAAAAAGGCAAAAACACAAAGAAAAAAGCCCAAAAGGCAAAAAGTCAAAAGGCCAGGCAAGGGAGGGGGCCAAGATGGCTGACTATGTAGAAGCTACCTCGGATCCCTCTTGCAACAAAGACTCAGAAAAACAAGTGAATCAATCACATACATGAGAATCTAGGAACCCTGACCAACAAACACAGATTTAAAGAGTTGACCTGAGTGACAGAGACTGAGAACAAACAACTACGGGGAAGCAGCGACTGTTTTTGGAGCCTGGAGCCAGCGTCCCAGTCAGGAAACCTTGGTGCCAGGCTTCGGACTGGGTGCAGGGGACCTGAGCACGGCATCCTGTAAGGGCTCAAACACGGGGCGCAGCCCTACCCCCCTGAATTGACCTCCGGAGGGGGCCCAGCCAGTCCGACGCGGCTGGCGGGAGGAGAAGTCGCCGGGAGGCAGCGACTGGTTTTGGAGCTGGGAGTGCAGCGTCCCAGCCAGGGAACCTTGGTGAGGGGCTTTGGACTGGCAGCGGAAGAACTGACCGCGGCTTCTGAGACAGCGCAAGCACGGGACGTGGGTCTGACCCTTGGGGGCAATCTCTACACAGCCAGCCCACACAGGCGACATGTCCCTCGGGAATCTCAGATAAAATAGTCATCCCAAGCAAGATAAGTAACTTTGTCCATATTCCGGGGTGCTACTCTCTCCTGTTTTTCTGAACCCTCCCCTCCCCTTCCCAGGCAGCTTCATTAACATTGGAATTTCCTGAGACAGAGGGAGAGCGGCTCTGCCGCTCTACTTCTCCCTTTTTTTTTTTTTGGTCTTTTCCTAACCCATTCTTCCGGCCTGAGGGAAGCAACCACAAAAAACCCAGGGACCAAAAATCCTTCCCTAATTGGACTAAAAACACAGAAACAGCTCCAGCCAAGCATATCTGATCCATATCTTGGGCTTTCATCCCTACAGGGAACAAGGTGACTATTATAATGCAAAGGCATTTCTGATAGGGATCTGACTGCATTTTTTTAGCGGATTTACTGGAAAAACAAGTTTCCCAGGTCTGATATCTCTGTGTATTCAACAGAGCCCTCACTGACCCACAACAGGGAACTGAGGGCTAAAGCTCCCTTCAGACCACCTAGCCTCCTGCCTTAGGGGTCTAAGGAGGGTGACACCTACCAATCTGTAGAGGTACTTGCATTGGGGGCCTAAGGTACAGCTGCAGAGCCCACCCACCAAGATGCTTTAGGAATAGAGACACACCTACCTCACTGACACTTGGGGGAAGCCTGTCAGCATCCTGCCCTCTCTGGAGTGTGAACCCCAGCTGCTACTAGAAACTGGTGCACACAACTATCACCACTACTTCTGAAGGTGGATAAGTGACAGGGTGCATCACACACTTGATGACGCAAAATCAGATTCTACTCAAGAATAGTGAATGGACTTAGGCGTATAAGTCTGGTAACAGCCCAAACCAGCTGGTAATAGGTCATAAGTAAGTCAAGGGCTACAACAATCAAGACAGCACAATCTAGTAGCCCATCCACATATATTGAAAGAAAACAAAACAAGATAAGACTCAGTGAGCAAATATAGAATAAATCACTACAATATCTTAGTGATGGCTCGGAGACAGCAGTCGATATCAAACCACATAAAGAAGCAGATCATGACTGCTTCTACAACCCCCCAAACAAAAGAATCAAAATCTTTCCCAAATGAAGACACAATCCTGGAATTATCAGATACAGAATATAAAAAACTAATCTACAGAATGCTTCAAGACATCAGGGATGACCTCAGAAATGACATAAGGCAAACTGCAGAAAAACCAAGGAGCACACTGATAAAACTGTTGAAGAACTCAAAAAGATTATTCAAGAACATAGTGGAAAAATTAATAAGTTGCAAGAATCCATGTGGAGACAGGATTCAGAAATCCAAAAGATTAACAATAAAATTACAGAATTAGACAACGCAGTAGGAAGTCAGGGGAGCAGACTCGAGCAATTAGAATGCAGAGTGAGAAATCTGGAGGACCAGGGAACTAAAACCAACATAGCTGAAAAAAAAAACAGATGAAAGAATTAAAAAAATGAAGAAACCCTAAGAATCATGTGGGACTCTATCAAGAAGGATAACTTACGTGTGATTGGAGTCCCAGAACAGGAAGGGAGGACAGAAAACATAGAGAGAATAGTTGAAGATCTTCTGACAGAAAACTTCCCTGACATCATGAAAGACAAAAGGGTATCTATCCAAGATGCTCATCGAACACCATTTAAGATTGATCCAAAAAGAAAAACACCAAGACATATTATCATCAAACTTGCCAAAACCAAAGCTAAAGAGAAAATTTTAAAAGCAGCCAGGGATAAAAGAAAGGTCTCCTTCAAGGGAGAATCAATAAGAATAAGTTCAGACTACTCAGCAGAAACCATGCAGGCAAGAAGGCAATGGGATGACATATACAGAGCACTGAAGGAGAAAAACTGCCAGCCAAGGATCATATATCCAGCAAAACTCTCTCTGAAATATGAAGGCGAAATTAAGATATTTACAGACAAGCACAAGCTTAGAGAATTTGCAAAAACCAAACCAAAGCTACAAGAAATACTAAAGGAAATAGTTTGGTCAGAAAACCAATAATATCAGATACCAGCACAACACAGGGTAACAGAACAGAACATCCTGATATCAACTCAAATAGGGAAATCACAAAAACAAATTAAGATTAATTTAAAAAATGCTCAAAACAGGGAATCATTGAAGTTAATATGTAAAAGATCACAATAATCAAAAAGAGGGACTAAATACAGGTGGCATAGAACTGCCATATGCAGAGGGATACAAGGCGATATAGGACAATACAAGTTAGGTTTTTGCTTAGAAAAATAGGGGTAAATATTAAGGTAACCACAAAGAGGTATAACAACTCCATAACTCAAAATAAAAACCAAGAAAAACGTAATGACTCAGCAAACATAAAGTCAAATACTATGAAAATGAGGAACACACAATTTACAAAAAAAAAAGTCTCAGCACAAAAAAGCAAGTGGAAAAATGAAATTGTTTACAACACACATAAAAAGGCATCAAAATGACAACACTAAACACTTACTTATCTATACTTACGCTGAATGTGAATGGACTAAATGCACAATAAAGAGACAGAAAGTCTCAGACTGGATAAAGAAACACGATCCGTCTATCTGCTACCTACAAGAGACACACCTTAGACTTAGAGACACAAACAAACTAAAACTCAAAGGATGGAAAAAAATATATCAAGTAAACAATAAGCAAAAAAGAAGAGGAGTAACAATATTAATTTCTGACAAAATAGACTTTAAACTTAAATCCACCATAAAGGATAAAGAGGGACACTACATAATGATAAAAAGGACAATTGACCAGGAGGATATAACCATATTAAATATTTATGCACCCAATGACAGGGCTACAAGGTACATAAATCAAATGTTAACAGAACTGAAAAGTGAGATAGACACCTCCACAATTATAGTAGGAGACTTCAACACACCACTTTCAGAGAAGGACAGGACATCCAGTAAGAAGCTCAATAGAGACACGGAAGACCTAATTACAACAATCAACCAACTTGACCTCATTGACTTACACAGAACTCGCCACCCAACTGCTGCAAAGTATACTTTTTTTCTGGCGCACATGGAACATTGTCTAGAATAGACCACATATTAGGTCATAAAACAAACGTTTGCAGAATCCAAAACACTGAAATATTACAAAGCATCTTCTCAGACCACAAGGCCATAAAAGTGGAAATCAAAAAAGAAAAATTAGGGAAAAGAAATCAAATACTTGGAAAATGAACAATACCCTCCTGAAAAATACTGGGTTATAGAAGACATCAAGGAGGGAATAAGGAAATTCTTAGAAAGCAACGAGAATGAAAATACTTCCTATCAAAACCTCTGGGATACAGCAAAAGCAGTGCTCAGAGGCCAATTTATATTGATAAATGCACACATACAAAAAGAAGAAAGAGCCAAAATCAGAGAACTGTCCCTACGACTTGAACAAATAGAAAGTGAGCAACAAAAGAATCCATCAGGCACCAGAAGAAAACAAATAATAAAAATTAGAGCTGAACTAAATGAATTAGAGAACAGAAAAACAATTGAATGAATTAACAAAGCCAAAAGCTGGTTCTTTGAAAAAATTAACAAAACTGATAAACCATTGGCTAGACTGACTAAAGAAAAACAGGAAAGGAAACAAATAACCCGAATAAGAAACGAGAAGGACCACATCACAACAGACCCAACTGAAATTAAAAGAATCATTTCAGATTACTACGAAAAATTGTACTCTAACAAATTTGAAAACCTAGAAGAAAGGGATAAATTATTGGAAAAATACTACCTACCTAAACTAACACATTCAGAAGTAGAAAAACTAAATAGACCCATAACAAAAAAAGAGATTGAAACGGTAATCAGAAAAATTTCAACAAAAAAAAGTCCTGGCCCGGACGGCTTCACTGCGGAGTTCTACCAAACCTTCAGAGAAGACTTAACACCACTACTACTGAAGGTATTTCAAAGCACAGAAAAAGACGGAATACTACCCAACTCATTCTATGAAGCTACCATCTCCGTGATACCAAAACCAGGTAAAGACATCACAAAAAAAGAGAATTATAGACCTATATCCCTCATAAACATAGATGCAAAAACAATCAACAAAATTCTAGCCAATAGAATCCAACAACACATCAAAAAAATAATTCACCCTGATCAAGTGGGATTTATACCAGGTATGCAAGGCTGGTTTAATATCAGAAAAACCATTGATGTTATACATCACATAAATAAAACAAAAGATAAAAACCACATGATCTTATCAATTGATGCATAAAAGGCATTTCACAAAGTTCAACACCCATTCATGATAAAAACTCTTACCAAAATAGGAATTGAAGGAAAATTCCTCAACATAATAAAGGGCATCTATACAAAGCCAACAGCCAACATCACTCTAAATGGAGAGAGCCTGAAACATTTCCCTTGAGAACGAGAACCAGACAAGGATCCCCTTTATCACCGCTCTTATTCAACATTGTGCTAGAGCAATTAGGCTAGACAAAGAAATAAAGGGCATCCAGACTGGCAAGGAAGAAGTAAAATTATCTCTATTTGCAGATGACATGATCTTATACACAGAAAACCCTAAGGAATCCTCCAGAAAACTACTGAAAATAGAAGAGTTTGGCAGGGTCTCAGGTTATAAGATAAACATACAAAAATCACTTGGATTCCTCTACATCAACAAAGAGAACATCGAAGAGGAAATAACCAAATCATTACCATTCACAGTAGCCCCCAAGAAGATAAAATACTTAGGAATAAATCCTACCAAAGATGTAAAAGACCTCTACAAAGAAAACTACAAAGTACTACTACAAGAAACTAAAAAGGACCTACTTAAGTGGAAAAACATACCTTGCTCATGGATAGGAAGACTTAACACAGTAAAAATGTCTATTCTACCAAAAGCCATCTATACATACCATGCACTTCCAATCCAAATTCCAATGACATTTTTTAATGTGATAGAGAAACAAATCACCAACTTCATATGGAAGGGAAAGAAGCCTCGGATAAGCAAAGCATTACGGAAAAAGAAGAAGAAAGTGGGAGGCCTCGCTCTACCTGATTTCAGAAGCTATTATACAGCCACAATAGTCAAAACAGCCTGGTACTGGTACAACAACAGACACATAGACCGATGGAACAGAATTGAGAACCCAGATATAAATCCATCCACATATGAGCAGCTGATATTTGACAAAGGCCCAGTGTCAGTTAATTGGGGAAAAGATAGTCTTTTTAACAAATGGTGCTGGCATAACTGGACATCCATTTGCAAAAAAATGAAACAGGACCCATACCTCACACCATGCACAAAAACTAACTCCCAGTGGATCCAAGACCTAAACATAAAGACTAAAACGATAAAGATCATGGAAGAAAAAATAGGGACAACCTTAGGAGCCCTAATACAAGACATAAACAGGATACAAAACATTATCAAACGTGACAAAGAGAAACCAGATGACTGGGAGCTCCTAAAAATCAAACAGCTATGCTCATCTAAAGACTTCACCAAAAGACGAAAAAGACCACCTACAGACTGGGAAAGAATTTTCAGCTATGACATCTCAGACCAGCGCCTGATCTCTAAAATCTACATGATTCTGTCAAAACTCAACCACAAAAAGACAAACAACCCAATCAAGAAGTGGGCAAAGGATATGAACACACATTACACTAAAGAAGATATTCAGGCAGCCAACAGATACATGAGAAAATGCTCCCGATCATTAGCCATTAGAGAAATGCAAATTAAAACTACGATGAGATTTCATCTCACTCCAACAAGGCTGGCATTAATCCAAAAAACACAAAATAATAAATGTTGGAGAGGCTGCGGAGAGATTGGAACTCTCATACACTGCTGGTGGGATTGTAAAATGGTACAACCACTTTGGAAATCCATCTGGCGTTATCTTAAACAGTTAGAAATAGAACTACCATACAACCCAGAAACCCCACTCCTCGGAATATACCCTAGAGATACAAGAGCCTTCACACAAACAGATATATGCACACCCATGTTTATTGCAGCTCTGTTTACAGTAGCAAAAAGCTGGAAGCAACCAAGGTGTCCGTCAACGGATGAATGGGTAAATAAATTGTGGTATATTCACACAATGGAATACTACGCATCGATAAAGAACAGTGACGAATCTCTGAAACATTTCATAACATGGAGGAATCTGGAAGGCATTATGCTGAGCGAAATGAGTCAGAGGCAAAAGGACAGATATTGTATAAGACCTCTATTACAAGATCTTGAGAAATAGAAAAAGCGGAGAAGAACACATACTTTTGTGGTTACAAAGGGGGGAGGGAGGGAGAGGGTTTTTTATTGATCCATCAGTAGATAAGAACTGCTTTGGGTGAAGGGAAAGACAACACTCAATCCAAGGAAGGTCAGTATAATTGCACTGGACTAAAAGCAAAGAGGTTTCCAGGATAAAATGAAAGCTTCAAAGGTCAGCGGAGCAGGGGCTGGGGTCTGGGGAACATGGTTTGAGGGGACTTCTAAGTCAATGGGCAAAACAATTCTATTATGAAAACATTCTGCATCCCACTTTGAAATGTGGCGTCTGGGGTCCTAAATGCCAACCAGCGGCCATCTAAGATACATCAGTTGGTCTCAACCCACCTGGAGCAAAGGCAAAGGAAGAACACCAAGGTCACACGACAACTAAGAACCCAAGAGACAGAAAGGGCCACATGAACCAGAGACCTACATTATCCTGAGACCAGAAGAACTAGTTGGTGCCCGGCCACAATCGATGTCTGCCCTGTCAGGGAACACAACAGACAACTCCTGAGGGATCAGGAGACCAATGGGATACAGACCCCAAACTCTCATAAAAAGACCATACTTAATGGTATGACTGCGACCAGAGGAATCCCGGAGACAATGCTCCCCAGACCTTCTGATGGCACAGGACAGGAACCATCCCCGAAGACAACTCATCAGGCATGAAAAGGACTGGTCAGCGGCGGGGAGAGAGATGCTGATGAAGAGTGAGCTAATTAAATCAGGTGGACACTGGAGAGTGTGTTGGCGATTCTTGACTGGAGGGGGGATGGGAAGATAGAGAAAGAGGGAAGACGGCAAAATTGGCACGAAACGAGAGACTGAAAGGCCTGACTCAATAGGGGGAGAGCAAGTGGGAGAAGGGAGTAAGATGTATGTAAACTTACATGTGACAGACTGATTGGAATGGTAAATGTTCACTTGAAGCTTAATAAAAATTAATATATAAAAAAAGACTGGGTTATAGAAGACTTTAAGGAGGCAATAAGGAAATTCATAGAATGCAACGAGAATGAAAACACTTCCTATCAAAACTTCTGGGATACAGCAAAAGCAGTGCTCAGAGGCCAATTTATATTGATAAATGCACACATACAAAAAGAAGAAAGAGCCAAAATCAGAGAACTGTCCCTACGACTTGAACAAATAGAAAGTGAGCAACAAAAGAATCCATCAGGCACCAGAAGAAAACAAGTAATAAAAATTAGAGCTGAACTAAATGAATTAGAGAACAGAAAAACAAATGAATGAATTAACAAAGCCAAAAGCTGGTTCTTTGAAAAAATTAACAAAATTGATAAACCCTTGGCCAGACTGAATAAAAAAATACAGGAAAGGAAACAAATAACCCGAATAAGAAACGAGATGGGCCACATCACAACAGACCCAACTGAAATTAAAAGAATCATATCAGATTATTACGAAAAATCGTACTCTAACAAATTTGCAAACCTAGAAGAAATGGACGACTTCCTGGAAAAACACTACCTACCTAAACTAACACAATCAGAAGTAGAACAACTAAATAGACCCATAACAAAAAAAGAGATAGAAACGGTCATCAAAAAACTCCCAACAAAAAAAGCCCTGGCCCAGATGGCTTTACTGCAGAGTTCTACCAAACCTTCAGAGAAGAGTTCACACCACTACTACTAAAGGTATTTCAAAGCACAGAAAATGACGGAATACTACCTAACTCATTCTATGAAGCCACCATTTCCCTGATACCAAAACCAGGTAAAGACATCACAAAAAAAGAAAATTATAGACCTATATCCCCCATGAACATAGATGCAAAAATCCTCAACAAAATTCTAGCCAATAGAATTCAACAACATATCAAAAAATTAATCCACCATGACCAAGTGGGATTTATACCGGGTATGCAAGGCTGGTTTAATATTAGAAAAAGCATTAATGTAATCCACCATATAAATAAAACAAAAGACAAAAACCACATAATCTTATCAATTGATGCAGAAAAGACATTTGACAAAGTCCAACACCCATTCATGATAAAAAGCCTCAGCAAAACAGGAATTGAAGGAAAATTCCTCAACATAATAAAGGGCATCTATACAAAGCCAACAGCCAACATCACTCTAAATGGAGAGAGCCTGAAACATTTCCCTTGAGAACGAGAACCAGACAAGGATCCCCTTTATCACCGCTCTTATTCAACATTGTGCTAGAGCAATTAGGCTAGACAAAGAAATAAAGGGCATCCAGACTGGCAAGGAAGAAGTAAAATTATCTCTATTTGCAGATGACATGATCTTATACACAGAAAACCCTAAGGAATCCTCCAGAATACTACTGAAAATAGAAGAGTTTGGCAGGGTCTCAGGTTATAAGATAAACATACAAAAATCACTTGGATTCCTCTACATCAACAAAGAGAACATCGAAGAGGAAATAACCAAATCATTACCATTCACAGTAGCCCCCAAGAAGATAAAATACTTAGGAATAAATCCTACCAAAGATGTAAAAGACCTCTACAAAGAAAACTACAAAGTACTACTACAAGAAACTAAAAAGGACCTACTTAAGTGGAAAAACATACCTTGCTCATGGATAGGAAGACTTAACACAGTAAAAATGTCTATTCTACCAAAAGCCATCTATACATACCATGCACTTCCAATCCAAATTCCAATGACATTTTTTAATGTGATAGAGAAACAAATCACCAACTTCATATGGAAGGGAAAGAAGCCTCGGATAAGCAAAGCATTACGGAAAAAGAAGAAGAAAGTGGGAGGCCTCGCTCTACCTGATTTCAGAAGCTATTATACAGCCACAATAGTCAAAACAGCCTGGTACTGGTACAACAACAGACACATAGACCGATGGAACAGAATTGAGAACCCAGATATAAATCCATCCACATATGAGCAGCTGATATTTGACAAAGGCCCAGTGTCAGTTAATTGGGGAAAAGATAGTCTTTTTAGCAAATGGTGCTGGCATAACTGGACATCCATTTGCAAAAAAATGAAACAGGACCCATACCTCACACCATGCACAAAAACTAACTCCCAGTGGATCCAAGACCTAAACATAAAGACTAAAACGATAAAGATCATGGAAGAAAAAATAGGGACAACCTTAGGAGCCCTAATACAAGACATAAACAGGATACAAAACATTATCAAACGTGACAAAGAGAAACCAGATGACTGGGAGCTCCTAAAAATCAAACAGCTATGCTCATCTAAAGACTTCACCAAAAGACGAAAAAGACCACCTACAGACTGGGAAAGAATTTTCAGCTATGACATCTCAGACCAGCGCCTGATCTCTAAAATCTACATGATTCTGTCAAAACTCAACCACAAAAAGACAAACAACCCAATCAAGAAGTGGGCAAAGGATATGAACACACATTACACTAAAGAAGATATTCAGGCAGCCAACAGATACATGAGAAAATGCTCCCGATCATTAGCCATTAGAGAAATGCAAATTAAAACTACGATGAGATTTCATCTCACTCCAACAAGGCTGGCATTAATCCAAAAAACACAAAATAATAAATGTTGGAGAGGCTGCGGAGAGATTGGAACTCTCATACACTGCTGGTGGGATTGTAAAATGGTACAACCACTTTGGAAATCCTTCTGGCGTTATCTTAAACAGTTAGAAATAGAACTACCATACAACCCAGAAACCCCACTCCTCGGAATATACCCTAGAGATACAAGAGCCTTCACACAAACAGATATATGCACACCCATGTTTATTGCAGCTCTGTTTACAGTAGCAAAAAGCTGGAAGCAACCAAGGTGTCCGTCAACGGATGAATGGGTAAATAAATTGTGGTATATTCACACAATGGAATACTACGCATCGATAAAGAACAGTGACGAATCTCGGAAACATTTCATAACATGGAGGAATCTGGAAGGCATTATGCTGAGCGAAATGAGTCAGAGGCAAAAGGACAGATATTGTATAAGACCTCTATTACAAGATCTTGAGAAATAGAAAAAGCGGAGAAGAACACATACTTTTGTGGTTACAAAGGGGGGAGGGAGGGAGAGGGTTTTTCTATTGATCCATCAGTAGATAAGAACTGCTTTGGGTGAAGGGAAAGACAACACTCAATCCAAGGAAGGTCAGTATAATTGCACTGGACTAAAAGCAAAGAGGTTTCCAGGATAAAATGAAAGCTTCAAAGGTCAGCGGAGCAGGGGCTGGGGTCTGGGGAACATGGTTTGAGGGGACTTCTAAGTCAATGGGCAAAACAATTCTATTATGAAAACATTCTGCATCCCACTTTGAAATGTGGCGTCTGGGGTCCTAAATGCCAACCAGCGGCCATCTAAGATACATCAGTTGGTCTCAACCCACCTGGAGCAAAGGCAAAGGAAGAACACCAAGGTCACACGACAACTAAGAACCCAAGAGACAGAAAGGGCCACATGAACCAGAGACCTACATTATCCTGAGACCAGAAGAACTAGTTGGTGCCCGGCCACAATCGATGTCTGCCCTGTCAGGGAACACAACAGACAACTCCTGAGGGATCAGGAGACCAATGGGATACAGACCCCAAACTCTCATAAAAAGACCATACTTAATGGTATGACTGCGACCAGAGGAATCCCGGAGACAATGCTCCCCAGACCTTCTGATGGCACAGGACAGGAACCATCCCTGAAGACAACTCATCAGGCATGAAAAGGACTGGTCAGCGGCGGGGAGAGAGATGCTGATGAAGAGTGAGCTAATTAAATCAGGTGGACACTGGAGAGTGTGTTGGCGATTCTTGACTGGAGGGGGGATGGGAAGATAGAGAAAGAGGGAAGACGGCAAAATTGGCACGAAACGAGAGACTGAAAGGCCTGACTCAATAGGGGGAGAGCAAGTGGGAGAAGGGAGTAAGATGTATGTAAACTTACATGTGACAGACTGATTGGAATGGTAAATGTTCACTTGAAGCTTAATAAAAATTAATATATAAAAAAAGACTGGGTTATAGAAGACTTTAAGGAGGCAATAAGGAAATTCATAGAATGCAACGAGAATGAAAACACTTCCTATCAAAACTTCTGGGATACAGCAAAAGCAGTGCTCAGAGGCCAATTTATATTGATAAATGCACACATACAAAAAGAAGAAAGAGCCAAAATCAGAGAACTGTCCCTACGACTTGAACAAATAGAAAGTGAGCAACAAAAGAATCCATCAGGCACCGGAAGAAAACAAGTAATAAAAATTAGAGCTGAACTAAATGAATTAGAGAACAGAAAAACAATTGAATGAATTAACAAAGCCAAAAGCTGGTTCTTTGAAAAAATTAACAAAATTGATAAACCCTTGGCCAGACTGAATAAAAAAATACAGGAAAGGAAACAAATAACCCGAATAAGAAACGAGATGGGCCACATCACAACAGACCCAACTGAAATTAAAAGAATCATATCAGATTATTACGAAAAATCGTACTCTAACAAATTTGCAAACCTAGAAGAAATGGACGACTTCCTGGAAAAACACTACCTACCTAAACTAACACAATCAGAAGTAGAACAACTAAATAGACCCATAACAAAAAAAGAGATAGAAACGGTCATCAAAAAACTCCCAGCAAAAAAAGCCCTGGCCCGGATGGCTTTACTGCAGAGTTCTACCAAACCTTCAGAGAAGAGTTCACACCACTACTACTAAAGGTATTTCAAAGCACAGAAAATGACGGAATACTACCTAACTCATTCTATGAAGCCACCATTTCCCTGATACCAAAACCAGGTAAAGACATCACAAAAAAAGAAAATTATAGACCTATATCCCCCATGAACACAGATGCAAAAATCCTCAACAAAATTCTAGCCAATAGAATTCAACAACATATCAAAAAATTAATCCACCATGACCAAGTGGGATTTATACCGGGTATGCAAGGCTGGTTTAATATTAGAAAAAGCATTAATGTAATCCACCATATAAATAAAACAAAAGACAAAAACCACATAATCTTATCAATTGATGCAGAAAAGACATTTGACAAAGTCCAACACCCATTCATGATAAAAAGCCTCAGCAAAACAGGAATTGAAGGAAAATTCCTCAACATAATAAAGGGCATCTATACAAAGCCAACAGCCAACATCACTCTAAATGGAGAGAGCCTGAAACATTTCCCTTGAGAACGAGAACCAGACAAGGATCCCCTTTATCACCGCTCTTATTCAACATTGTGCTAGAGCAATTAGGCTAGACAAAGAAATAAAGGGCATCCAGACTGGCAAGGAAGAAGTAAAATTATCTCTATTTGCAGATGACATGATCTTATACACAGAAAACCCTAAGGAATCCTCCAGAATACTACTGAAAATAGAAGAGTTTGGCAGGGTCTCAGGTTATAAGATAAACATACAAAAATCACTTGGATTCCTCTACATCAACAAAGAGAACATCGAAGAGGAAATAACCAAATCATTACCATTCACAGTAGCCCCCAAGAAGATAAAATACTTAGGAATAAATCCTACCAAAGATGTAAAAGACCTCTACAAAGAAAACTACAAAGTACTACTACAAGAAACTAAAAAGGACCTACTTAAGTGGAAAAACATACCTTGCTCATGGATAGGAAGACTTAACACAGTAAGAATGTCTATTCTACCAAAAGCCATCTATACATACCATGCACTTCCAATCCAAATTCCAATGACATTTTTTAACGTGATAGAGAAACAAATCACCAACTTCATATGGAAGGGAAAGAAGCCTCGGATAAGCAAAGCATTACGGAAAAAGAAGAAGAAAGTGGGAGGCCTCGCTCTACCTGATTTCAGAAGCTATTATACAGCCACAATAGTCAAAACAGCCTGGTACTGGTACAACAACAGACACATAGACCGATGGAACAGAATTGAGAACCCAGATATAAATCCATCCACATATGAGCAGCTGATATTTGACAAAGGCCCAGTGTCAGTTAATTGGGGAAAAGATAGTCTTTTTAGCAAATGGTGCTGGCATAACTGGACATCCATTTGCAAAAAAATGAAACAGGACCCATACCTCACACCATGCACAAAAACTAACTCCCAGTGGATCCAAGACCTAAACATAAAGACTAAAACGATAAAGATCATGGAAGAAAAAATAGGGACAACCTTAGGAGCCCTAATACAAGACATAAACAGGATACAAAACATTATCAAACGTGACAAAGAGAAACCAGATGACTGGGAGCTCCTAAAAATCAAACAGCTATGCTCATCTAAAGACTTCACCAAAAGACGAAAAAGACCACCTACAGACTGGGAAAGAATTTTCAGCTATGACATCTCAGACCAGCGCCTGATCTCTAAAATCTACATGATTCTGTCAAAACTCAACCACAAAAAGACAAACAACCCAATCAAGAAGTGGGCAAAGGATATGAACACACATTACACTAAAGAAGATATTCAGGCAGCCAACAGATACATGAGAAAATGCTCCCGATCATTAGCCATTAGAGAAATGCAAATTAAAACTACGATGAGATTTCATCTCACTCCAACAAGGCTGGCATTAATCCAAAAAACACAAAATAATAAATGTTGGAGAGGCTGCGGAGAGATTGGAACTCTCATACACTGCTGGTGGGATTGTAAAATGGTACAACCACTTTGGAAATCCTTCTGGCGTTATCTTAAACAGTTAGAAATAGAACTACCATACAACCCAGAAACCCCACTCCTCGGAATATACCCTAGAGATACAAGAGCCTTCACACAAACAGATATATGCACACCCATGTTTATTGCAGCTCTGTTTACAGTAGCAAAAAGCTGGAAGCAACCAAGGTGTCCGTCAACGGATGAATGGGTAAATAAATTGTGGTATATTCACACAATGGAATACTACGCATCGATAAAGAACAGTGACGAATCTCGGAAACATTTCATAACATGGAGGAATCTGGAAGGCATTATGCTGAGCGAAATGAGTCAGAGGCAAAAGGACAGATATTGTATAAGACCTCTATTACAAGATCTTGAGAAATAGAAAAAGCGGAGAAGAACACATACTTTTGTGGTTACAAAGGGGGGAGGGAGGGAGAGGGTTTTTCTATTGATCCATCAGTAGATAAGAACTGCTTTGGGTGAAGGGAAAGACAACACTCAATCCAAGGAAGGTCAGTATAATTGCACTGGACTAAAAGCAAAGAGGTTTCCAGGATAAAATGAAAGCTTCAAAGGTCAGCGGAGCAGGGGCTGGGGTCTGGGGAACATGGTTTGAGGGGACTTCTAAGTCAATGGGCAAAACAATTCTATTATGAAAACATTCTGCATCCCACTTTGAAATGTGGCGTCTGGGGTCCTAAATGCCAACCAGCGGCCATCTAAGATACATCAGTTGGTCTCAACCCACCTGGAGCAAAGGCAAAGGAAGAACACCAAGGTCACACGACAACTAAGAACCCAAGAGACAGAAAGGGCCACATGAACCAGAGACCTACATTATCCTGAGACCAGAAGAACTAGTTGGTGCCCGGCCACAATCGATGTCTGCCCTGTCAGGGAACACAACAGACAACTCCTGAGGGATCAGGAGACCAATGGGATACAGACCCCAAACTCTCATAAAAAGACCATACTTAATGGTATGACTGCGACCAGAGGAATCCCGGAGACAATGCTCCCCAGACCTTCTGATGGCACAGGACAGGAACCATCCCCGAAGACAACTCATCAGGCATGAAAAGGACTGGTCAGCGGCGGGGAGAGAGATGCTGATGAAGAGTGAGCTAATTAAATCAGGTGGACACTGGAGAGTGTGTTGGCGATTCTTGACTGGAGGGGGGATGGGAAGATAGAGAAAGAGGGAAGACGGCAAAATTGGCACGAAACGAGAGACTGAAAGGCCTGACTCAATAGGGGGAGAGCAAGTGGGAGAAGGGAGTAAGATGTATGTAAACTTACATGTGACAGACTGATTGGAATGGTAAATGTTCACTGGAAGCTTAATAAAAATTAATATAAAAAAAAAGACTGGGTTATAGAAGACTTTAAGGAGGCAATAAGGAAATTCATAGAATGCAACGAGAATGAAAACACTTCCTATCAAAACTTCTGGGATACAGCAAAAGCAGTGCTCAGAGGCCAATTTATATTGATAAATGCACACATACAAAAAGAAGAAAGAGCCAAAATCAGAGAACTGTCCCTACGACTTGAACAAATAGAAAGTGAGCAACAAAAGAATCCATCAGGCACCAGAAGAAAACAAGTAATAAAAATTAGAGCTGAACTAAATGAATTAGAGAACAGAAAAACAATTGAATGAATTAACAAAGCCAAAAGCTGGTTCTTTGAAAAAATTAACAAAATTGATAAACCCTTGGCCAGACTGAATAAAAAAATACAGGAAAGGAAACAAATAACCCGAATAAGAAACGAGATGGGCCACATCACAACAGACCCAACTGAAATTAAAAGAATCATATCAGATTATTATGAAAAATCGTACTCTAACAAATTTGCAAACCTAGAAGAAATGGACGACTTCCTGGAAAAACACTACCTACCTAAACTAACACAATCAGAAGTAGAACAACTAAATAGACCCATAACAAAAAAAGAGATAGAAACGGTCATCAAAAAACTCCCAACAAAGAAAGCCCTGCCCCGGATGGCTTTACTGCAGAGTTCTACCAAACCTTCAGAGAAGAGTTCACACCACTACTACTAAAGGTATTTCAAAGCACAGAAAATGACGGAATACTACCTAACTCATTCTATGAAGCCACCATTTCCCTGATACCAAAACCAGGTAAAGACATCACAAAAAAAGAAAATTATAGACCTATATCCCCCATGAACATAGATGCAAAAATCCTCAACAAAATTCTAGCCAATAGAATTCAACAACATATCAAAAAATTAATCCACCATGACCAAGTGGGATTTATACCGGGTATGCAAGGCTGGTTTAATATTAGAAAAAGCATTAATGTAATCCACCATATAAATAAAACAAAAGACAAAAACCACATAATCTTATCAATTGATGCAGAAAAGACATTTGACAAAGTCCAACACCCATTCATGATAAAAAGCCTCAGCAAAACAGGAATTGAAGGAAAATTCCTCAACATAATAAAGGGCATCTATACAAAGCCAACAGCCAACATCACTCTAAATGGAGAGAGCCTGAAACATTTCCCTTGAGAACGAGAACCAGACAAGGATCCCCTTTATCACCGCTCTTATTCAACATTGTGCTAGAGCAATTAGGCTAGACAAAGAAATAAAGGGCATCCAGACTGGCAAGGAAGAAGTAAAATTATCTCTATTTGCAGATGACATGATCTTATACACAGAAAACCCTAAGGAATCCTCCAGAATACTACTGAAAATAGAAGAGTTTGGCAGGGTCTCAGGTTATAAGATAAACATACAAAAATCACTTGGATTCCTCTACATCAACAAAGAGAACATCGAAGAGGAAATAACCAAATCATTACCATTCACAGTAGCCCCCAAGAAGATAAAATACTTAGGAATAAATCCTACCAAAGATGTAAAAGACCTCTACAAAGAAAACTACAAAGTACTACTACAAGAAACTAAAAAGGACCTACTTAAGTGGAAAAACATACCTTGCTCATGGATAGGAAGACTTAACACAGTAAAAATGTCTATTCTACCAAAAGCCATCTATACATACCATGCACTTCCAATCCAAATTCCAATGACATTTTTTAACGTGATAGAGAAACAAATCACCAACTTCATATGGAAGGGAAAGAAGCCTCGGATAAGCAAAGCATTACGGAAAAAGAAGAAGAAAGTGGGAGGCCTCGCTCTACCTGATTTCAGAAGCTATTATACAGCCACAATAGTCAAAACAGCCTGGTACTGGTACAACAACAGACACATAGACCGATGGAACAGAATTGAGAACCCAGATATAAATCCATCCACATATGAGCAGCTGATATTTGACAAAGGCCCAGTGTCAGTTAATTGGGGAAAAGATAGTCTTTTTAGCAAATGGTGCTGGCATAACTGGACATCCATTTGCAAAAAAATGAAACAGGACCCATACCTCACACCATGCACAAAAACTAACTCCCAGTGGATCCAAGACCTAAACATAAAGACTAAAACGATAAAGATCATGGAAGAAAAAATAGGGACAACCTTAGGAGCCCTAATACAAGACATAAACAGGATACAAAACATTATCAAACGTGACAAAGAGAAACCAGATGACTGGGAGCTCCTAAAAATCAAACAGCTATGCTCATCTAAAGACTTCACCAAAAGACGAAAAAGACCACCTACAGACTGGGAAAGAATTTTCAGCTATGACATCTCAGACCAGCGCCTGATCTCTAAAATCTACATGATTCTGTCAAAACTCAACCACAAAAAGACAAACAACCCAATCAAGAAGTGGGCAAAGGATATGAACACACATTACACTAAAGAAGATATTCAGGCAGCCAACAGATACATGAGAAAATGCTCCCGATCATTAGCCATTAGAGAAATGCAAATTAAAACTACGATGAGATTTCATCTCACTCCAACAAGGCTGGCATTAATCCAAAAAACACAAAATAATAAATGTTGGAGAGGCTGCGGAGAGATTGGAACTCTCATACACTGCTGGTGGGATTGTAAAATGGTACAACCACTTTGGAAATCCTTCTGGCGTTATCTTAAACAGTTAGAAATAGAACTACCATACAACCCAGAAACCCCACTCCTCGGAATATACCCTAGAGATACAAGAGCCTTCACACAAACAGATATATGCACACCCATGTTTATTGCAGCTCTGTTTACAGTAGCAAAAAGCTGGAAGCAACCAAGGTGTCCGTCAACGGATGAATGGGTAAATAAATTGTGGTATATTCACACAATGGAATACTACGCATCGATAAAGAACAGTGACGAATCTCGGAAACATTTCATAACATGGAGGAATCTGGAAGGCATTATGCTGAGCGAAATGAGTCAGAGGCAAAAGGACAGATATTGTATAAGACCTCTATTACAAGATCTTGAGAAATAGAAAAAGCGGAGAAGAACACATACTTTTGTGGTTACAAAGGGGGGAGGGAGGGAGAGGGTTTTTCTATTGATCCATCAGTAGATAAGAACTGCTTTGGGTGAAGGGAAAGACAACACTCAATCCAAGGAAGGTCAGTATAATTGCACTGGACTAAAAGCAAAGAGGTTTCCAGGATAAAATGAAAGCTTCAAAGGTCAGCGGAGCAGGGGCTGGGGTCTGGGGAACATGGTTTGAGGGGACTTCTAAGTCAATGGGCAAAACAATTCTATTATGAAAACATTCTGCATCCCACTTTGAAATGTGGCGTCTGGGGTCCTAAATGCCAACCAGCGGCCATCTAAGATACATCAGTTGGTCTCAACCCACCTGGAGCAAAGGCAAAGGAAGAACACCAAGGTCACACGACAACTAAGAACCCAAGAGACAGAAAGGGCCACATGAACCAGAGACCTACATTATCCTGAGACCAGAAGAACTAGTTGGTGCCCGGCCACAATCGATGTCTGCCCTGTCAGGGAACACAACAGACAACTCCTGAGGGATCAGGAGACCAATGGGATACAGACCCCAAACTCTCATAAAAAGACCATACTTAATGGTATGACTGCGACCAGAGGAATCCCAGAGACAATGCTCCCCAGACCTTCTGATGGCACAGGACAGGAACCATCCCCGAAGACAACTCATCAGGCATGAAAAGGACTGGTCAGCGGCGGGGAGAGAGATGCTGATGAAGAGTGAGCTAATTAAATCAGGTGGACACTGGAGAGTGTGTTGGCGATTCTTGACTGGAGGGGGGATGGGAAGATAGAGAAAGAGGGAAGACGGCAAAATTGGCACGAAACGAGAGACTGAAAGGCCTGACTCAATAGGGGGAGAGCAAGTGGGAGAAGGGAGTAAGATGTATGTAAACTTACATGTGACAGACTGATTGGAATGGTAAATGTTCACTGGAAGCTTAATAAAAATTAATATATAAAAAAAGACTGGGTTATAGAAGACTTTAAGGAGGCAATAAGGAAATTCATAGAATGCAACGAGAATGAAAACACTTCCTATCAAAACTTCTGGGATACAGCAAAAGCAGTGCTCAGAGGCCAATTTATATTGATAAATGCACACATACAAAAAGAAGAAAGAGCCAAAATCAGAGAACTGTCCCTACGACTTGAACAAATAGAAAGTGAGCAACAAAAGAATCCATCAGGCACCAGAAGAAAACAAGTAATAAAAATTAGAGCTGAACTAAATGAATTAGAGAACAGAAAAACAATTGAATGAATTAACAAAGCCAAAAGCTGGTTCTTTGAAAAAATTAACAAAATTGATAAACCCTTGGCCAGACTGAATAAAAAAATACAGGAAAGGAAACAAATAACCCGAATAAGAAACGAGATGGGCCACATCACAACAGACCCAACTGAAATTAAAAGAATCATATCAGATTATTACGAAAAATCGTACTCTAACAAATTTGCAAACCTAGAAGAAATGGACGACTTCCTGGAAAAACACTACCTACCTAAACTAACACAATCAGAAGTAGAACAACTAAATAGACCCATAACAAAAAAAGAGATAGAAACGGTCATCAAAAAACTCCCAGCAAAAAAAGCCCTGGCCCGGATGGCTTTACTGCAGAGTTCTACCAAACCTTCAGAGAAGAGTTCACACCACTACTACCAAAGGTATTTCAAAGCACAGAAAATGACGGAATACTACCTAACTCATTCTATGAAGCCACCATTTCCCTGATACCAAAACCAGGTAAAGACATCACAAAAAAAGAAAATTATAGACCTATATCCCCCATGAACACAGATGCAAAAATCCTCAACAAAATTCTAGCCAATAGAATTCAACAACATATCAAAAAATTAATCCACCATGACCAAGTGGGATTTATACCGGGTATGCAAGGCTGGTTTAATATTAGAAAAAGCATTAATGTAATCCACCATATAAATAAAACAAAAGACAAAAACCACATAATCTTATCAATTGATGCAGAAAAGACATTTGACAAAGTCCAACACCCATTCATGATAAAAAGCCTCAGCAAAACAGGAATTGAAGGAAAATTCCTCAACATAATAAAGGGCATCTATACAAAGCCAACAGCCAACATCACTCTAAATGGAGAGAGCCTGAAACATTTCCCTTGAGAACGAGAACCAGACAAGGATCCCCTTTATCACCGCTCTTATTCAACATTGTGCTAGAGCAATTAGGCTAGACAAAGAAATAAAGGGCATCCAGACTGGCAAGGAAGAAGTAAAATTATCTCTATTTGCAGATGACATGATCTTATACACAGAAAACCCTAAGGAATCCTCCAGAATACTACTGAAAATAGAAGAGTTTGGCAGGGTCTCAGGTTATAAGATAAACATACAAAAATCACTTGGATTCCTCTACATCAACAAAGAGAACATCGAAGAGGAAATAACCAAATCATTACCATTCACAGTAGCCCCCAAGAAGATAAAATACTTAGGAATAAATCCTACCAAAGATGTAAAAGACCTCTACAAAGAAAACTACAAAGTACTACTACAAGAAACTAAAAAGGACCTACTTAAGTGGAAAAACATACCTTGCTCATGGATAGGAAGACTTAACACAGTAAGAATGTCTATTCTACCAAAAGCCATCTATACATACCATGCACTTCCAATCCAAATTCCAATGACATTTTTTAACGTGATAGAGAAACAAATCACCAACTTCATATGGAAGGGAAAGAAGCCTCGGATAAGCAAAGCATTACGGAAAAAGAAGAAGAAAGTGGGAGGCCTCGCTCTACCTGATTTCAGAAGCTATTATACAGCCACAATAGTCAAAACAGCCTGGTACTGGTACAACAACAGACACATAGACCGATGGAACAGAATTGAGAACCCAGATATAAATCCATCCACATATGAGCAGCTGATATTTGACAAAGGCCCAGTGTCAGTTAATTGGGGAAAAGATAGTCTTTTTAGCAAATGGTGCTGGCATAACTGGACATCCATTTGCAAAAAAATGAAACAGGACCCATACCTCACACCATGCACAAAAACTAACTCCCAGTGGATCCAAGACCTAAACATAAAGACTAAAACGATAAAGATCATGGAAGAAAAAATAGGGACAACCTTAGGAGCCCTAATACAAGACATAAACAGGATACAAAACATTATCAAACGTGACAAAGAGAAACCAGATGACTGGGAGCTCCTAAAAATCAAACAGCTATGCTCATCTAAAGACTTCACCAAAAGACGAAAAAGACCACCTACAGACTGGGAAAGAATTTTCAGCTATGACATCTCAGACCAGCGCCTGATCTCTAAAATCTACATGATTCTGTCAAAACTCAACCACAAAAAGACAAACAACCCAATCAAGAAGTGGGCAAAGGATATGAACACACATTACACTAAAGAAGATATTCAGGCAGCCAACAGATACATGAGAAAATGCTCCCGATCATTAGCCATTAGAGAAATGCAAATTAAAACTACGATGAGATTTCATCTCACTCCAACAAGGCTGGCATTAATCCAAAAAACACAAAATAATAAATGTTGGAGAGGCTGCGGAGAGATTGGAACTCTCATACACTGCTGGTGGGATTGTAAAATGGTACAACCACTTTGGAAATCCTTCTGGCGTTATCTTAAACAGTTAGAAATAGAACTACCATACAACCCAGAAACCCCACTCCTCGGAATATACCCTAGAGATACAAGAGCCTTCACACAAACAGATATATGCACACCCATGTTTATTGCAGCTCTGTTTACAGTAGCAAAAAGCTGGAAGCAACCAAGGTGTCCGTCAACGGATGAATGGGTAAATAAATTGTGGTATATTCACACAATGGAATACTACGCATCGATAAAGAACAGTGACGAATCTCGGAAACATTTCATAACATGGAGGAATCTGGAAGGCATTATGCTGAGCGAAATGAGTCAGAGGCAAAAGGACAGATATTGTATAAGACCTCTATTACAAGATCTTGAGAAATAGAAAAAGCGGAGAAGAACACATACTTTTGTGGTTACAAAGGGGGGAGGGAGGGAGAGGGTTTTTCTATTGATCCATCAGTAGATAAGAACTGCTTTGGGTGAAGGGAAAGACAACACTCAATCCAAGGAAGGTCAGTATAATTGCACTGGACTAAAAGCAAAGAGGTTTCCAGGATAAAATGAAAGCTTCAAAGGTCAGCGGAGCAGGGGCTGGGGTCTGGGGAACATGGTTTGAGGGGACTTCTAAGTCAATGGGCAAAACAATTCTATTATGAAAACATTCTGCATCCCACTTTGAAATGTGGCGTCTGGGGTCCTAAATGCCAACCAGCGGCCATCTAAGATACATCAGTTGGTCTCAACCCACCTGGAGCAAAGGCAAAGGAAGAACACCAAGGTCACACGACAACTAAGAACCCAAGAGACAGAAAGGGCCACATGAACCAGAGACCTACATTATCCTGAGACCAGAAGAACTAGTTGGTGCCCGGCCACAATCGATGTCTGCCCTGTCAGGGAACACAACAGACAACTCCTGAGGGATCAGGAGACCAATGGGATACAGACCCCAAACTCTCATAAAAAGACCATACTTAATGGTATGACTGCGACCAGAGGAATCCCGGAGACAATGCTCCCCAGACCTTCTGATGGCACAGGACAGGAACCATCCCCGAAGACAACTCATCAGGCATGAAAAGGACTGGTCAGCGGCGGGGAGAGAGATGCTGATGAAGAGTGAGCTAATTAAATCAGGTGGACACTGGAGAGTGTGTTGGCGATTCTTGACTGGAGGGGGGATGGGAAGATAGAGAAAGAGGGAAGACGGCAAAATTGGCACGAAACGAGAGACTGAAAGGCCTGACTCAATAGGGGGAGAGCAAGTGGGAGAAGGGAGTAAGATGTATGTAAACTTACATGTGACAGACTGATTGGAATGGTAAATGTTCACTGGAAGCTTAATAAAAATTAATATATAAAAAAAGACTGGGTTATAGAAGACTTTAAGGAGGCAATAAGGAAATTCATAGAATGCAACGAGAATGAAAACACTTCCTATCAAAACTTCTGGGATACAGCAAAAGCAGTGCTCAGAGGCCAATTTATATTGATAAATGCACACATACAAAAAGAAGAAAGAGCCAAAATCAGAGAACTGTCCCTACGACTTGAACAAATAGAAAGTGAGCAACAAAAGAATCCATCAGGCACCGGAAGAAAACAAGTAATAAAAATTAGAGCTGAACTAAATGAATTAGAGAACAGAAAAACAATTGAATGAATTAACAAAGCCAAAAGCTGGTTCTTTGAAAAAATTAACAAAATTGATAAACCCTTGGCCAGACTGAATAAAAAAATACAGGAAAGGAAACAAATAACCCGAATAAGAAACGAGATGGGCCACATCACAACAGACCCAACTGAAATTAAAAGAATCATATCAGATTATTACGAAAAATCGTACTCTAACAAATTTGCAAACCTAGAAGAAATGGACGACTTCCTGGAAAAACACTACCTACCTAAACTAACACAATCAGAAGTAGAACAACTAAATAGACCCATAACAAAAAAAGAGATAGAAACGGTCATCAAAAAACTCCCAGCAAAAAAAGCCCTGGCCCGGATGGCTTTACTGCAGAGTTCTACCAAACCTTCAGAGAAGAGTTCACACCACTACTACCAAAGGTATTTCAAAGCACAGAAAATGACGGAATACTACCTAACTCATTCTATGAAGCCACCATTTCCCTGATACCAAAACCAGGTAAAGACATCACAAAAAAAGAAAATTATAGACCTATATCCCCCATGAACACAGATGCAAAAATCCTCAACAAAATTCTAGCCAATAGAATTCAACAACATATCAAAAAATTAATCCACCATGACCAAGTGGGATTTATACCGGGTATGCAATGCTGGTTTAATATTAGAAAAAGCATTAATGTAATCCACCATATAAATAAAACAAAAGACAAAAACCACATAATCTTATCAATTGATGCAGAAAAGACATTTGACAAAGTCCAACACCCATTCATGATAAAAAGCCTCAGCAAAACAGGAATTGAAGGAAAATTCCTCAACATAATAAAGGGCATCTATACAAAGCCAACAGCCAACATCACTCTAAATGGAGAGAGCCTGAAACATTTCCCTTGAGAACGAGAACCAGACAAGGATCCCCTTTATCACCGCTCTTATTCAACATTGTGCTAGAGCAATTAGGCTAGACAAAGAAATAAAGAGCATCCAGACTGGCAAGGAAGAAGTAAAATTATCTCTATTTGCAGATGACATGATCTTATACACAGAAAACCCTAAGGAATCCTCCAGAATACTACTGAAAATAGAAGAGTTTGGCAGGGTCTCAGGTTATAAGATAAACATACAAAAATCACTTGGATTCCTCTACATCAACAAAGAGAACATCGAAGAGGAAATAACCAAATCATTACCATTCACAGTAGCCCCCAAGAAGATAAAATACTTAGGAATAAATCCTACCAAAGATGTAAAAGACCTCTACAAAGAAAACTACAAAGTACTACTACAAGAAACTAAAAAGGACCTACTTAAGTGGAAAAACATACCTTGCTCATGGATAGGAAGACTTAACACAGTAAAAATGTCTATTCTACCAAAAGCCATCTATACATACCATGCACTTCCAATCCAAATTCCAATGACATTTTTTAACGTGATAGAGAAACAAATCACCAACTTCATATGGAAGGGAAAGAAGCCTCGGATAAGCAAAGCATTACGGAAAAAGAAGAAGAAAGTGGGAGGCCTCGCTCTACCTGATTTCAGAAGCTATTATACAGCCACAATAGTCAAAACAGCCTGGTACTGGTACAACAACAGACACATAGACCGATGGAACAGAATTGAGAACCCAGATATAAATCCATCCACATATGAGCAGCTGATATTTGACAAAGGCCCAGTGTCAGTTAATTGGGGAAAAGATAGTCTTTTTAACAAATGGTGCTGGCATAACTGGACATCCATTTGCAAAAAAATGAAACAGGACCCATACCTCACACCATGCACAAAAACTAACTCCCAGTGGATCCAAGACCTAAACATAAAGACTAAAACGATAAAGATCATGGAAGAAAAAATAGGGACAACCTTAGGAGCCCTAATACAAGACATAAACAGGATACAAAACATTATCAAACGTGACAAAGAGAAACCAGATGACTGGGAGCTCCTAAAAATCAAACAGCTATGCTCATCTAAAGACTTCACCAAAAGACGAAAAAGACCACCTACAGACTGGGAAAGAATTTTCAGCTATGACATCTCAGACCAGCGCCTGATCTCTAAAATCTACATGATTCTGTCAAAACTCAACCACAAAAAGACAAACAACCCAATCAAGAAGTGGGCAAAGGATATGAACACACATTACACTAAAGAAGATATTCAGGCAGCCAACAGATACATGAGAAAATGCTCCCGATCATTAGCCATTAGAGAAATGCAAATTAAAACTACGATGAGATTTCATCTCACTCCAACAAGGCTGGCATTAATCCAAAAAACACAAAATAATAAATGTTGGAGAGGCTGCGGAGAGATTGGAACTCTCATACACTGCTGGTGGGATTGTAAAATGGTACAACCACTTTGGAAATCCTTCTGGCGTTATCTTAAACAGTTAGAAATAGAACTACCATACAACCCAGAAACCCCACTCCTCGGAATATACCCTAGAGATACAAGAGCCTTCACACAAACAGATATATGCACACCCATGTTTATTGCAGCTCTGTTTACAGTAGCAAAAAGCTGGAAGCAACCAAGGTGTCCGTCAACGGATGAATGGGTAAATAAATTGTGGTATATTCACACAATGGAATACTACGCATCGATAAAGAACAGTGACGAATCTCGGAAACATTTCATAACATGGAGGAATCTGGAAGGCATTATGCTGAGCGAAATGAGTCAGAGGCAAAAGGACAGATATTGTATAAGACCTCTATTACAAGATCTTGAGAAATAGAAAAAGCGGAGAAGAACACATACTTTTGTGGTTACAAAGGGGGGAGGGAGGGAGAGGGTTTTTCTATTGATCCATCAGTAGATAAGAACTGCTTTGGGTGAAGGGAAAGACAACACTCAATCCAAGGAAGGTCAGTATAATTGCACTGGACTAAAAGCAAAGAGGTTTCCAGGATAAAATGAAAGCTTCAAAGGTCAGCGGAGCAGGGGCTGGGGTCTGGGGAACATGGTTTGAGGGGACTTCTAAGTCAATGGGCAAAACAATTCTATTATGAAAACATTCTGCATCCCACTTTGAAATGTGGCGTCTGGGGTCCTAAATGCCAACCAGCGGCCATCTAAGATACATCAGTTGGTCTCAACCCACCTGGAGCAAAGGCAAAGGAAGAACACCAAGGTCACACGACAACTAAGAACCCAAGAGACAGAAAGGGCCACATGAACCAGAGACCTACATTATCCTGAGACCAGAAGAACTAGTTGGTGCCCGGCCACAATCGATGTCTGCCCTGTCAGGGAACACAACAGACAACTCCTGAGGGATCAGGAGACCAATGGGATACAGACCCCAAACTCTCATAAAAAGACCATACTTAATGGTATGACTGCGACCAGAGGAATCCCGGAGACAATGCTCCCCAGACCTTCTGATGGCACAGGACAGGAACCATCCCCGAAGACAACTCATCAGGCATGAAAAGGACTGGTCAGCGGCGGGGAGAGAGATGCTGATGAAGAGTGAGCTAATTAAATCAGGTGGACACTGGAGAGTGTGTTGGCGATTCTTGACTGGAGGGGGGATGGGAAGATAGAGAAAGAGGGAAGACGGCAAAATTGGCACGAAACGAGAGACTGAAAGGCCTGACTCAATAGGGGGAGAGCAAGTGGGAGAAGGGAGTAAGATGTATGTAAACTTACATGTGACAGACTGATTGGAATGGTAAATGTTCACTGGAAGCTTAATAAAAATTAATATATAAAAAAAGACTGGGTTATAGAAGACTTTAAGGAGGCAATAAGGAAATTCATAGAATGCAACGAGAATGAAAACACTTCCTATCAAAACTTCTGGGATACAGCAAAAGCAGTGCTCAGAGGCCAATTTATATTGATAAATGCACACATACAAAAAGAAGAAAGAGCCAAAATCAGAGAACTGTCCCTACGACTTGAACAAATAGAAAGTGAGCAACAAAAGAATCCATCAGGCACCGGAAGAAAACAAGTAATAAAAATTAGAGCTGAACTAAATGAATTAGAGAACAGAAAAACAATTGAATGAATTAACAAAGCCAAAAGCTGGTTCTTTGAAAAAATTAACAAAATTGATAAACCCTTGGCCAGACTGAATAAAAAAATACAGGAAAGGAAACAAATAACCCGAATAAGAAACGAGATGGGCCACATCACAACAGACCCAACTGAAATTAAAAGAATCATATCAGATTATTACGAAAAATCGTACTCTAACAAATTTGCAAACCTAGAAGAAATGGACGACTTCCTGGAAAAACACTACCTACCTAAACTAACACAATCAGAAGTAGAACAACTAAATAGACCCATAACAAAAAAAGAGATAGAAACGGTCATCAAAAAACTCCCAACAAAAAAAGCCCTGGCCCGGATGGCTTTACTGCAGAGTTCTACCAAACCTTCAGAGAAGAGTTCACACCACTACTACCAAAGGTATTTCAAAGCACAGAAAATGACGGAATACTACCTAACTCATTCTATGAAGCCACCATTTCCCTGATACCAAAACCAGGTAAAGACATCACAAAAAAAGAAAATTATAGACCTATATCCCCCATGAACATAGATGCAAAAATCCTCAACAAAATTCTAGCCAATAGAATTCAACAACATATCAAAAAATTAATCCACCATGACCAAGTGGGATTTATACCGGGTATGCAAGGCTGGTTTAATATTAGAAAAAGCATTAATGTAATCCACCATATAAATAAAACAAAAGACAAAAACCACATAATCTTATCAATTGATGCAGAAAAGACATTTGACAAAGTCCAACACCCATTCATGATAAAAAGCCTCAGCAAAACAGGAATTGAAGGAAAATTCCTCAACATAATAAAGGGCATCTATACAAAGCCAACAGCCAACATCACTCTAAATGGAGAGAGCCTGAAACATTTCCCTTGAGAACGAGAACCAGACAAGGATCCCCTTTATCACCGCTCTTATTCAACATTGTGCTAGAGCAATTAGGCTAGACAAAGAAATAAAGGGCATCCAGACTGGCAAGGAAGAAGTAAAATTATCTCTATTTGCAGATGACATGATCTTATACACAGAAAACCCTAAGGAATCCTCCAGAATACTACTGAAAATAGAAGAGTTTGGCAGGGTCTCAGGTTATAAGATAAACATACAAAAATCACTTGGATTCCTCTACATCAACAAAGAGAACATCGAAGAGGAAATAACCAAATCATTACCATTCACAGTAGCCCCCAAGAAGATAAAATACTTAGGAATAAATCCTACCAAAGATGTAAAAGACCTCTACAAAGAAAACTACAAAGTACTACTACAAGAAACTAAAAAGGACCTACTTAAGTGGAAAAACATACCTTGCTCATGGATAGGAAGACTTAACACAGTAAAAATGTCTATTCTACCAAAAGCCATCTATACATACCATGCACTTCCAATCCAAATTCCAATGACATTTTTTAATGTGATAGAGAAACAAATCACCAACTTCATATGGAAGGGAAAGAAGCCTCGGATAAGCAAAGCATTACGGAAAAAGAAGAAGAAAGTGGGAGGCCTCGCTCTACCTGATTTCAGAAGCTATTATACAGCCACAATAGTCAAAACAGCCTGGTACTGGTACAACAACAGACACATAGACCGATGGAACAGAATTGAGAACCCAGATATAAATCCATCCACATATGAGCAGCTGATATTTGACAAAGGCCCAGTGTCAGTTAATTGGGGAAAAGATAGTCTTTTTAGCAAATGGTGCTGGCATAACTGGACATCCATTTGCAAAAAAATGAAACAGGACCCATACCTCACACCATGCACAAAAACTAACTCCCAGTGGATCCAAGACCTAAACATAAAGACTAAAACGATAAAGATCATGGAAGAAAAAATAGGGACAACCTTAGGAGCCCTAATACAAGACATAAACAGGATACAAAACATTATCAAACGTGACAAAGAGAAACCAGATGACTGGGAGCTCCTAAAAATCAAACAGCTATGCTCATCTAAAGACTTCACCAAAAGACGAAAAAGACCACCTACAGACTGGGAAAGAATTTTCAGCTATGACATCTCAGACCAGCGCCTGATCTCTAAAATCTACATGATTCTGTCAAAACTCAACCACAAAAAGACAAACAACCCAATCAAGAAGTGGGCAAAGGATATGAACACACATTACACTAAAGAAGATATTCAGGCAGCCAACAGATACATGAGAAAATGCTCCCGATCATTAGCCATTAGAGAAATGCAAATTAAAACTACGATGAGATTCCATCTCACTCCAACAAGGCTGGCATTAATCCAAAAAACACAAAATAATAAATGTTGGAGAGGCTGCAGAGAGATTGGAACTCTCATACACTGCTTGTGGGAATGTAAAATGGTACAACCACTTTGGAAATCCATCTGGCGTTATCTTAAACAGTTAGAAATAGAACTACCATACAACCCAGAAACCCCACTCCTCGGAATATACCCTAGAGAAATAAAAGCCTTCACACAAACAGATATATGCACACCCATGTTTATTGCAGATCTGTTTACAATAGGAAAAAGCTGGAAGCAACCAAGGTGTCCATCAAGGGATGAATGGATAAATAAATTGTGGTATATTCACACAATGGAATACTACGCATCAATAAAGAACAGTGACGAATCTGTGAAACATTTCATAACATGGAGGAACCTGGAAGGCATTAGGCTGAGCGAAATGAGTCAGAGGCAAAAGGACAAATATTGTATAAGACCACTATTGTAAGATCTTGAGAAATAGTATAAACTGAGAAGAACACATACTTTTGTGGTTATGAGGGGGAAGGGAGGGAGGGTGGGAGAGGGTTTTTTACTGATTAGTTAGTAGATAAGAACTGCTTTAGGTGAAGGGAAGGACAATGCCCAATACATGGAAGGTGAGCTCAACTGGAGTGGACCAAAATGAAAGAAGTTTCGGGATAAACTGAATGCTTCAAAGGTCAGCGGAGCAAGGGCGGGGGTTTGGGGACCATGGTTTAAGGGAATTTCTAAGTCAATTGGCAAAATAATTCTATTATGAAAACATTCTGCATCCTACTTTGAAATGTGGCGTCTGGGGTCTTAAATGCTAACAAGCGGCCATCTAAGATGCATCAATTGGTCTCAACCCACCTGGAGCAAAGGAGAATGAAGAACACCAAGGTCACACGGTAACTAAGAGCCCAAGAGACAGAAAGGGCCACATGAACCAGAGACCTACATCATCCTGAGACCAGAAGAACTAGTTGGTGCCCGGCCACAATCGATGACTGCCCTGACAGGGAGCACAACAGAGAACTCCTGAGGGAACAGGAGATCAGTGGGATGCAGACCCCAAATTCTCACAAAAAGACCATACTTAATGGTCTGACTGAGACTAGAGGAATCCTGGCGGTCATGGTCCCCAAACCTTCTGTTGGCCCGGGACAGGAACCATTCCCGAAGACAACTCATCAGGCATGGAAGGGACTGGACAGTGGGTAGGAGAGAGATGCTGATGAAGAGTGAGCTATTTGTATCAGGTGGACACTTGAGACTGTGTTGGCATCTCCTGTCTGGAGGGGGGATGGGAGGATAGAGAGAGTTGGAAGCTGGCAAAATTGTCACGAGAGACTGGAAGGGCTGACTCATTAGGGGGAGAGCAAGTGGGAGTACGGAGTATGGTGTATATAAACTTATTTGTGACAGTTTGACTTGATTTGTAAACGTTCACTTGAAGCTCAATAAAAGTTAATAAAAAAAATTCAACTGCATTTCAGGAATAGGACAAATCAAAGACATGGCACTGAAAAATTTAAGAAATATGTATAGTATACCTTCTTTTTAATGGTTTGGTCAAATACATACACATGATAATTAATGTATTAAATTCAATGTCTGAATATGATATCCTAGTCTTAGGTTTCAAGACTTTTGTAAATTCTTATTCCTATGGCTTTTTAACTGGAATCATTCACTAAGACAAAAAAACGAATAAATAAAAATAATAACTTACTGCTTCATTTTTTTAAGGGTGTTATTTTCCTTAACATGTCCTCTACCTCGTTCTTTAAATCTTCTGCCTACTTGAAGACCCGAAGCATTCGAAGCATTCAATCTGTAATTTGATCACTAATTTTCATCACGTTTTTTAGCAGTTATGAAATAAACCTATTTTTCTTAGGCATTACTGGTGATACTGTATAAAATATTTCCAGATCATTTCACAAATGAACAAAATCTATCAGATATGGAAAAAAAAAGAGAAGTAGAAATTCTTTCATTCCTTTTGATCCCTTAAATTTCATTGTACAGTGGTTTAGTTCTCAGTGGTTATCAAATGAATGCTTATCAACACGTAGATGGTAATCAACAGTAGCATGAAGATAAAGATCAATTGAGCAGCACAATATGTAAGACTGCAAGTGAGTGCATATGAAGAATTTGTTAGAGTTAAAAATATATTTCTGGCATGTGTTTGTGCTCTTCCTTTTGTTCTGTCCCAGCCCAATCAGCCTAAGGCTACTAGGGACACACTACTGGTCCAATGAAGTCAGGATTATCAACCCACTGCTGTAAAGGAGGCTGAAAACCAGAGGAATAAACAAAGTAAAAGGTAGAATTAATATAGATTTTGCAGAAAGGTAGAGTTTCAGTGAAATTTAAAAGAAAGAGTATTTGGATAGCCTGAAGGAAAGGAGGGCTGTATTTAAAATGGTCAAAATCAGATCTGAACTGTAAACTGGACCAAAAGACTCTGTTTCTTTAGAAAATACAAAACAAAGATATATGTGGAATTTTGTGCTTAGAAACTCCTTATCTGAAGCTCGTTATTTGGGTTGGAAAATAAGGCTAGGTAGACATGATTTTTTTTTTTTAGATGTGATATATACAGTTCCTCCTAGCAAGGGTTGAATATTTCATTCTTCCCCACATAATTTCAAACAGCAAAGTTTTTGAGAATCAAAAATTTTAAAGAAGAAAGTTTCTCACAGTAATAAAGCAGTAATCACTCAAACAAGGGACTCAGTTGTATGATACTTTATAATGGGAATATGTCCTTGGTTGAAATTAATTCTTATTATATTTAAAGCTGAAAACCAGAAGAAGTAAAAGAACTGAAGATTTCAAAGGGTGCCTCAAGAAAATAAGTTATGATGAAATGTGCTAAGAGCTCTCAGGGTATGTTTATCAATCTTGAAAACAGAATATGTTCATCAGTTTTAACAAGATACGTTCATTTGATTGTTTTTGGAAGAATAAATTTAAGTGAAAGTAAATGAATAATGAAATCAGCCTTCTGGTTTCAGTGGGCCTATTCACCTAACTGGAGCCCTGGTGGTATAGTAGTTAAGAGTTTGACTGTTAATCAAAAGGTTGACAGTTCAAGTCCACCAGTTGGCTGTTAGAAACCCTATGGGGCAGTTCTAATCTGTCCTGTAGGGGCGCTATGAGTCAAAATCAACTCAACAGCACCTAACAACAACAACAAGAGTCAACTAGCTTCTTGTAAATTTAGTTCATATATAAAAAAAAAAACCCAGTGCCCTCGAGACAATTCCGACTCATAGCGACCCTATAGGACAGAGTAGAACTGCCCCATAGAGTTTCCAAGGAACGCCTGGCAGATTCGAACTGCCGGCCCTTTGGTTAGCAGCCATAGCACTTAACCACTAAACCACCAGGGTTTCCCCTATGCTATAAACTAAACTTTTAAGTTTAGTTTATAGCATAGCTAAAATATTTATTTGTTATAGTGCATAGATTTTTAACAACATTTAGCAAGATGACCTATGGTATCATGACTAAGAGCATCCTTTATATTTTCGTAATGCAAAACTTGTTATTTTTTGACAGCACAATTTCTGCTGAAAGTTTAGGGAATGCCCTAACATATTTTAAACACCGAGGATTTTCCAGGGAAGGTAACCATTTCTCTTCAGCTTCTTCAAAAGGTTCATGAACACATAGTTGCTGAAGTTTGCAAAGGTCTGTACTTCTTAGATACTCGGCAAGGCTATATCCAACTCTGATTTGTGAACATCACTTCTCCGTGGATGACTTTTAGTTATTGCATTACAAATTCTTTGATCATTTTTCTCTGTTATAACACATCTTACTTATATCATGGCCATTCTCACGACAGCACTGCCAGTGACATATCTCAAGTACCGCAGTTGCATCCTTCTTCCAGCAAAAGAATGGGAAAAAGATGTTTACAAATTGGTCTGCCAAAGAACCTGGCACTACAAAATATTCTGAAAGGCAAGTGGTTATCATGCAACCCTTGTTAATGGAACAAACTTTCTGCCCAAAAGCATCAGCCCTCCTGATTTTTCTGTCCCAATATGAGTAGGCTTTTAATACTGGAGAGTTTGGGCTACTGCCACCACTTACTCTACCACCCCCTCCCAGTCCGCTTTCTGAGGGTATTCCATTTATATTGTTGACTGAATTGTGGTATTGTTTCCTAATAGGGTCAGATGCAAAGAGTACCTGGAGGTCTGTAGACTGAAAATAATGAGCTATTGCAAGGCATACCTTTCTGGTACGTTCAGGGCCTTATTCATCAAAGTGAAATCTGACAATTCTGAAATCATTACAATAAATAATTAACTCTGTTGGATTAAATTTCAGTTTCTGGTTATGACCTAGGACTTTCTGCATCCTCTGTGGTCATTTACTTTGACAATTTACTCAACACATGTTAAAGGAACATGTTTGCTTACCAAGAAAAAGTTTTTTTTTTAATTTTTTTTTGTAATGGAATTTCTGTAATGGCATTGGATCATCCCTAATAAAGAACATTTTGGAATTACTTCATATCAACTTTTTCCCACAAATCGTATTGATCCGTACCTGTTCCAATGCATTTTTTCACAAAATTAACTTTATTTGTGACAATTTCTTCTGGCAAAAGTAGTACATCCAGGTTTTTAAATCTTTGGTTCCAAATTAATCTTATCAACAGTCCGGGCAGTAGCAGGAAGTAGGATATGACGATGGGTCTGGGTGGCTGAAGGGAGAATGCAGTGCCTCCACCTTGTTGCACCACCTGGTCACGGCCCAGGACTTATAGCAAGCCAGGCCCATGCAGACGCCAACTTGGTTTCATTTTTCGCCTCCTTCCTCTTTTTCTTCTTGTTCTTCTCCCCTTTTTCATCTTCTCCTCCTTCTCCTCCTTTTACTTATTATACTCCTCTTATTTCTTTTCTTCCTCCTCCTTCTTCTCTTCTTCCTCTTCTTCTTCCTTCTTTTCTTTCTCTTCCTCTTCCTTCTCCTTCCTCTTCCTTCCTTCCAACCTTCTTCCTCTTCCCTTTCCTCTTCTTCCTCTATTTTCTTTTCGGCTTTCTCCTCTTCTGCTTCCTCCTGTTTCACTTCATCCTCTTTCTCCTCCTCCTCCTCCTCCTCTTCTTCTTCTTTTTAACTGATAACTTTTGAAAAAAGAATAATTTTGGTAATAAAGTATATGATTATTTATAATTATCTCCTGGTGGCAAATTGCTGGAACAGAAAGCCAATGCTGAAGGATTTTTAAACCACTAACCCATTCTGCCAAATTTCTTTCTTAAAAGAATTAAATTCATGTACAGAACTTCATTTCTGGATAGTCTGTTTCACAACGTCTTAACAGACTGAAAGATAATTTCAGCATTTAAAAAATTTTTCATATATTCATCTACAAAGATAAATCGGTAGTATTAACATATTTAATAATGGATGCAGCACTGGAAGTTCATACTTGTCTATGCCAAGAAATTTGTAAGACAGCTACCTGGCCAACTGACTGGAAGAGATCCATATTTATACCTCTTCCAAAGAAAAGTAACCCAACTGAATGTGGAAATTATTGAACAATGTCGTTAATACCACAAGCAAGTAAAATTTTGCTAAAGATCATTCAAAAGCCATGCCATTCTCGTTTTCTTCCTCATCTTTCTGCTCCTCTTCTTATTCTTCCTTTTCTTCCTCTTCCTCCTTTTCTGCTTTCTCTTCTTTCTCCTGTTCTGCTTCATACTCTTGTTTTCCTTCTTCCTCATCTTCCTCTTTTTCTCCTTATTCTTTGTCTTTTTAACTGATAATTTATGAAAGAAAGATCAATTCTGGAGATAAAAATCTATTATTATTCAGGATTATCTTCTGGTGGTAAATTGCAGGAAGTGGAAACAGAAAGTCAATGCTAAAGGTTTTTTGAGTCCCTAACCCTTTTTGCAAAATTTCTTTCTAACAGAATTATATTCATGTACAGGGCTTCATGTTTGGTAACCTATTTCATAACATTTTAACCTACTGAAAGATAATTTTGGCATTTTAAAAATATTTTTCATATATTCATCTACAAAAATTACTTGGTAGTATTTATTCATATTTCTAATTTTTTAACTTTAGGGGTTTTAACTTCTCAAGAGAGGATTTTTTAAAAATAAATAATAGGCACATACGTACTTGTACTATAACTTATACCTTTTGCAACTGAATATACAAATGGACAATGTCCAGACCATATATGCAACAGAACTCTGACTCATAGTCTCTGAAGTAATGATCCCTAAATAGTCAGAATTTGATTAATAACGGCTAGTTTTACCTCCACTTTCAACTCAGGACGAGCCAAAACAAAGTCAAATATATTCTCCAAACCAGTCATATAAGATTGCCTGCTTCACGTTACCCCCCTCTAGGTTCTCCTTGCCAAAGTCTTCCAATCAGGGCATACCTGAAGTTTACCTTTTTTTCCACTAAAAAGCTCTCCAACACCAATACCTACATTAAGTCTTTGTCAAACACAAGTGATGGTTGCTGACTCCCTTGCTATGCAAGCTCTGAATAAAAAGGTTAAAAAGTTGGTGGTCACTAACCAAGGCCAAACCATTCTTAGATGATTGCTACAGATGTTGTAGTTTGGCTTCCTGGATTTATTATGTAGGTCCTATTGTACCATACGGAAACCCTTGTGGCATAGTGGGTAAGAGCTATGGCTGCTAACAAAAAGGTCAGCAGTTTGAATCCACCAGGCATTGCTTGGAAACTCTACGGGGCAGTTCTATTCTGTCCTATGGGGTTGCAATGAGTCGGAATCAACTAGACGACAATGATTTATTATTATTATTATTGTACCACATGGGTCCCTGGTGGCAAGCATTTTCTTTGCATTGGGAAAATCTGCTGCAAAGACCTCTTCAAAGTGCTAAAAAGCAAAGATATCACTTTGATGGTTAAGGTGTGCCTGACCCAAGCCATGGTCTTTCTAATTAACTCTTATGAATGTAAAAGTTGAACAATAAAATAGACAAAAGAGTTGAGGCATTTAAATAGTGGTATTTTTTTTTTATATAGGTGAAGAATATTAAATATACCATGGACTGCCACAAGAACAAGCAAATTCATCTTGGAGGAAGTACAACCAGAATGCTCCTTAGAAGAGAGGATTGTAAGACTTTGTCTTGCTTTCTTTGGACACGTCATCAGGAAAGACCAATCTCTAGAAAAGGACACCATGTTTGGTAAAGTAGAGGGTCAGCAAAGTTGACGGAACACTCCAGGAGATGGATTGACACAATGGCTGCCAGAATAGTCTCCAACATACTAAAGATTGTAAGGATGTCACAAGACTATGCAACGTATTGTTCTGTTATACATATGGTTGCCATGACTCAGCAGCAACTAACAACAATTTTATTATAGTCTTCAACTTGGTAAGAAAGTTACTTGGCTTGCTCTTCTTGCCTCAAAGTATGTTGATTTTTTACACTAAAAATGATTGAAGCAACACATACCATATCTTCCAAAGGAAACTCAAATATACTGAAGCCCCACGTCCGTAATTAAGACAGCACCAGGAAAACTTTGCACGGCAGCCACAGAATTAGCTGAAAGACAGCATTGCAGCCATTAAAATATAGCAGGGCCCAAATGTCAACAAAAGGCACCTCAACTCTGCCTCTAGCAAGTAGGCAGAGTGTAGTCTAGTGTCCTTTCATTTCATCCTAAATGGCCTACCCAACCCTGTGAAGGTTCTATATGAAACACAAACAAGTGCCTAGCAACTAGGACAGATCATGCTGGGGCTAGGGGAATGATAGCCTCTCTAATTGTTCTCTGGTCACTGCACAAGGTATAAGGGTTATAATTCATTCATACATTGGGAAAATTGTAACCGTTGATTATAGTCATAGCAGACTAGCCCATGAGCTGTGACTACTCCAGGCCACACAAGAAATGTAACAGATCCAATCAGTGCCAGGCCCTAACCAAATCTATACTACAGAGTGGGAATAAGCCTGGGTTTCCAGTCCTGGTTCTGCCACCTGAATAGTCTCGTGACCTAGGCTTCAACATTACAAATAATATTTGAGGAAAGCAATGTAGATCCTAAGTCATCTTGCTAAATCTACCCTATTTAAGCCTTACTGTCCTATAAGGTTGACAATGTTATGAGGTTGTTAAATATCTTCTAACTGATACAGATAAGGTTAGAAAGGTTAAAAGGCTTGTACAAGAACACAAAGTATTAAGTTGCAGGATTGGACTTTAAATCAAAATCATCTGACTCCAAGTGTGGTTATCTTTTTGTTTCTGTAAACAGTTACATATTTTTTAATGTGGGCACTTTCTTTACCCTGTACTTTTAAAAAAAAAATTAAAAACTGTTTATGAGGTTCATGCAACTCAAAAGTTCTCTATCACATTTTCATTCTTCTTGATTCTTAATACAACAGCAAAGTGAACATTTTTTTAAGTATTGCCCTTTTACTTAATGAGCATTGTTATAACAACTTTTATGTGCCAAATAGTAGTGCTACAGAAACAAGGAGCTCACAGATAATTACAGCATACTGAGAAAAACAGTGTTATAGCAGCCAGTACAAGCTTAGAGTGAACATCTAACAGCAGGCTTGGAAGTGGACATGGTCCAAAAGCTCAGTAATATTGGAAATGACACCTGAACTAAATTTTGAAAGATGAGTAGAAGTTAGTTCATTTCGAAAGATAGGGCCAAAATGTGGGGTTTTCATGGGAAAGGAAGCAACATATATAAAGGCCAATAAAAATAACACTATGCTTTGTGTATGTAATGCACATTTTACATATGGTTGAAAGCTCGAATGTAACAATGGAATGATAAGATATCAAATGAACAGGTTGTCAATGAACAGCGGTATTAAAAAAATATGTGCATTTTACCTAGGAATTTTGGATTTTCTTCCGGTTTAAATGAAAAAAACCAAACCCATTGTCATCAAGTTGATTCTGACTCATAGCAACCCTATAGGATAGAGCAGAACTGCCCAGTGGGGTTTCTAAGGAGCAGCTGATGGATTTGAACCGCCGATCATCAGGTTAGCAGTTGAGCTCTTAACCACTGTGCCATCAGGGCTCCAGTTTAAATGAAGAGCCTCCAAAATAGTTCAATGAAGGGGAATAAGTTTCATTCAAGAAATGTATTTAATTGAGGACTGGGAGAGGAAGAAGGCCTACACGTCTTCATCCCTTCCCCTTTGCATAGTTACTGTAACTGCCTGCATCTTTATACATTGTATTCCCATTAACATAGATTTATAATTATTGTTTGACTCATTTGTTTTTTAAACTATATAGGAAAAAGTGAGAAGCTACAACCCAGAAGTACAATAATATTGTGTTTTTATTCATCTATGAAGTTACTGTTAATAAGGTTCTTTCTTTTTTTATTATGGCTTCTGGTTACTGTCTGGTGTTCTTTCATTAATTCTAAAGAACTCCTTTTAACATTTTTGAAAATCCCGTCTACAGGTAATGAAATACACTACTCCTCACTTATCAGCTATCTCGTTATCCAACACTTCACATTTACAACAATAGTAAAACATCTACTGTCCAACTATTTTGCACCTTAATATTATACATCTGGCAGTAACAAAAGCCAGTGTGTGAGAGTACTGCAGGCTGTGTTGGTTAAAGTTATGTGTCAACTTGGCTAGGCCATGATTCTCAGTGGTTTGGCAGTTATGTACTGATATAAATTGGCAGTCATGTAATGATGCAATTTGGCAGTTATTTAATGATGTAGACATCCTCCATTTTGTGATCTCTTGTGATCATCCTTCATTTTCGCATAACACTGATATTCACATAACCACCTGGTCTTTGGAACCTAACCATGTCTATAAGTGAGGAGTAAGTGCACATTTGCTTTTTTTAAAAATAATTAAAATTTTTTTTTTATTTTTAAGTGAAAGTTTACAAATCAAGTCAGTCTCTCACACAAAAACCCATATACGCCTTGCTACACACTCCCAATTACTCTCCCCCTAATGAGGCAGCCCGCTCTCTCCCTCCACTCTCTCTTTTCCTGTCCATTTCGCCAGCTTCTAACTCCCTCTACCCTCTCATCTCCCCTCCAGGCAAGAGATGACAACATAGTCTCAAGTGTCCACCTGATCCAAGAAGCTCACTCCTCACCAGCATCCCTCTCCTACACATTGTCCAGTCCAATCCATGTCTGAAGACTTGGCTTCGGGAATGACCACCAGGGTCCTTCTAGTCCCAGTCAGACCATTAAGTCTGGTCTTATGAGAATTTGGGGTCTGCATCCCACTACTCTTCTGCTCCCTCAGGGGTTCTCTGTTGTGTTCCCTGTCAGGGCAGTCATCGGTAGTAGCCAGGCACCATCCAGTTCTTCTGGTCTCAGGATAATGTAGTCGCTAGTTCATGTGGCCTTTTCTGTTTCTTGGGCTCGTAATCACCTTGTGTCCTTGGTGTTCTGCATTCTCCTTTGATCCAGGTGGGTTGAGACCAATTGATGCATCTTAGATGGCTGCTTGCTAGCATTTAAGACCCCAGACGCCACTCTTCAAAGTCGGATGCAGAATGTTTTCTTAATAGATTTTATTATGTCAATTGACTTAGATGTCCCCTGAAACCATGGTCCCCAGACCCCTGCCCCTGCTACGCTGGCCTTCGAAGCATCCAGTTTATTCAGGAAACTTCTTTGCTTTTGGTTTAGTCCAATAGTGCTGACCTCCCCTGTACTGTGTGCTGTCTTTCCCTTCACCTAAAGTACTTTTTATCTACTATCTAATTAGTGAATACCCCTCTCCCACCCTGCCTCCTTCCCACATCTTGTAACTGCAAAAGAGTGTTTTCTTCTCAGTTTAATCTATTTCTCAAGTTCTTATATTAGTGGTCTTATGCAATATTTGTCATTCTGCAACTGACTAATTTTACTCAGCATAATGCCTTCCAGGTTCCTCCATGTTATGAAATGTTTCACAGATTCCTCACTGTTCTCTATCGATGCATAGTATTCCATTGTGCGAATATACCATAATTTATTTATCCATTCATCCTTTGATGGGCACCTTGGTTGCTTCCATCTTTTTGCTATTGTAAACAGTGCTGCAATAAACATGGGTGTGCATATATCTGTTTGTATGAAGGCTCTTATTTCTCTAGGATATGTTCCAAGGAGTGGGATTGCTGGATCTTATGGTAGTTCTATTTCTAGCTTTTTAAGAAAGCACCAAATTGATTTCCAAAGTGGTTGTACCATTTGACATTCCCACCGGCAGTGTAGAAGTGTTCCAATCTCTCCACGGCCTCTCCAAAATTTATTATTTTGTGTTTTTTGGATTAATGCCAGCCTTGTTGGAGTGAGATGAAATCTCATTGTAGTTTTGACCTGCATTTCCCTAATGGCTAATGATCGTGAACATTTCCTCATATATCTGTTAGCTACCTGAATGTTTTCTTTAGTGAAGTGTCTATTCATATCTTTTGCCCATTTTTTAATTGGGTTATTTCTCTTTTTGTAGTTGAGTGTTTGCAGTATCATGTAGATTTTAGAGATCGGGCGCTGATCAGAAATGTCATAGCTAAAAACTTTTTCCCAGTCTGTAGGTAATTTTTTTACTCTCTTGGTGAAGTCCTTGGATGAGCATAGGTGTTTGATTTTTAGGAACTCCCAGTTATCTAGTTTTTCTTCTACATTCTTTATAATGTTTTGTATACTGTTTATGCCATGTGTTAGGTCTCCTAACATTGTCCCTATTTTTTCTTCCGTGATCTTTATCTTTTTAAATTTTATATTTAGGTCTTTGATCCATTTTGAGTTAGTTTTTGTGCATGCAGTGAGATATGGGTCTCATTTCATTTTTTTGCAGATGGATATCCAGTTATGCCAGCACCATTTGTTAAAAAGACTGTCTTTTCCCCTTTCAACTGCGTTTGTCAAATATCAACTGCTCATATGTGAATGGATTTATGTCTGGATTCTCAATTTTGTTCCATTGGTCCATATATCTGTTGTTGTACCAGTACCAGGCTGCTTTGACTCCTGTGGTGGTATAATAGGTTCTAAAATCAGGTAAAGTAAGTTCTCCCACTTTGTTCTTCACATTAGCTTTTGCTTATCTGGAAATATCTTAATTTCTGCTTTGTTCCTGAAGGGCAATTTTGCTGGTTGTAGAATTCTTGATTGAAGTTTTTTTTTTTTCTTTCAGTACTTTAAATGTGTAACCCTACTGTCTTCTGGCCTCCACAGTTTCTCACGAGAAACTGTCTGTTAATCTTATTAATAGTCCCTTTTAGGTGACAAATTCCTTCTCTGTTGATGCTTTCAAATATTGTCTTTATATTTGACTTTTAAAAGTTTGATCATAATGTATCTCCATGGTAATATCTTTGAGTTTATAAATTTTTGAGCATCTTGGATGTGTGAATTCATGTCTTTTAGCAAATTTGGAATGTTTTTGACCATTATTCCTCTAAGTATTGTTTCTGCCCCTTTTTTTCTCCTCTCTCTTTCTAGGATTTTCATTATGAAAATATCAGTATGCTTGGTGATGTTTCATGGGTCTCTTAAGTGCTGCTCATTTTTATTCATTCTTTTTACTTTTGACTGCTGTGACTGAAAATTTTGCTTTGAACTTGCTTTAAGTTTTCTGATTCTCTCTTTCTTCTGCCTGCTGAAATCTGCTGTTGAATACCTCGTGTAGTGTGGAAATATATATATTATATATATATGGAGTATTTTATAATCTATGTTTGTGTATTTTACACTGTTGGAAAAAAGTGATAGGGATGGCACAGAAGTAATGTCTACAAAAAAAAAAAAAATTAGTAAGTATGGAGCCCAGAAAACAACTCAGAGGGGTTTTGGTTCTCTACTGTGACAAGAGTGACAACAAAATGTTGTAAGATACACAGATACTACTTTTTATTTGGTAGTGGTAAGATAAGAACACCGGTTGGGTTGCTTGCACTTTCTTAATGAAGTATACGGAGCAGTTCTTCCTGGTGTTGAGAAAGGTGACATAAGGTCATTTAGAGTGGTATCATGAAAACACTAGGAATGTGTGGTAGGATTCCTTCTCAGTATTGAGTGTCCATCTAGGGTTTATGATACCAGTCAACGGAGCTGTGTGTTGATATACAGCTATGTTGAGCTGTTCAGTTTCTGGCATTGAGGGCAAGATGTTTAGTTTCAAACAAATTCATAATTTCTTTTCTACATAGGGAAGAAAGAGAATAGGAAAGTAAATCAGATTTCAGGGACTGAATAAGGATTATGAAAACAGAACAGGCTAAGGAAGAAATGAGGTCCCAGTGGAGTAGTGGGTAATGAAATTGTGGATGCTAGATAATCTCCATTTGAAGCTTCAGATTCATTCTTAATGCTTCTCCATTCTGTTTTTCAAGAGGCAGAATCCTGGGAACTATGTCACTCAGGTACTTGTCCTGTGTCTGCCAGGTTGGCTCAGCTTATGAAATACGAGTGCTGAAGGAGAGAGAAATCAAGAAATTTACCTTTACTTCATCCTTGCCAGGCCATAGGTTGGAATTTGCTCTCTTCATATACCTAAGTACACATCTATTGTCACTAATGCTATTGTCACCAATAGCCACTCTTGTTAAGTACTGGAAACCAGTCTTACCCTTTCAAATTTCTTACTTTTGCCAAACCTGTTATATATATTTTTGGGTACATAAGTAATCTCTCCCCACGTGTCTGTCAGTTTGTTGTACCGTGGGGGCTTGTGTGTTGCTGTGATCCTGGAAGCTATGTTCAGATACTAGCAGGGTCACCGATAGAGGACAGGTTCCAGGTGAACTTCCAGACTAAGATAGACTAGGAAGAAGGACCCGGCAGTCTACTTATGAAAAGAATTACCCAGTGAAAACCTTATGAATAGCAGTAGAACATTGTCTGATATAGTGCCAGAAGAGGAGCCCTCCAGGTTGGAAGGCACTCAAAAGAGGACTGGGGAAGAGCTGCCTCCTCAATGTAGAGTCAACCCTAATGATGTGGATGAAGTAAAGCTTTTGGTACCTTCATTTGCTCATGTGACACAACTCAAAATGAGAAGCAGCTGCAAATATCCGTTAATAATCGGACCCTGGAATGTACAAAGTATGAATCTACGAAAATTGCCAATCCTCAAAAAGGAAATGGAATGCATAAACATCAATATCCTAGGAATTAGTAACCTATTTTCAATCAGAAAATCATATACTCTACTATGCTGGGAATGATAACTTGAGGAATGGTGCTGCATTCATCACCAAAAAGAACATTTCAAGATCTATTCTGAAATACAACTCTGTCAGTGATAGGATTATATTCATATGCCTACAAGTAAGACCAGTTAATATGAGTATGATTCAAATACATGCATCAACCACAAAGGCCAAAGATGAAGAAATTGAAGATTTTTATCCGCTTCTGCAGTCTGAAATTGATCATGCAACCAGAATGCACTGATAATTACTGGCCATTGCAATGTGAAAGTTAGAAACAAAGAAGGGTTGGTAGTTGGAAAATATGGCATTGGTGATAAAAACAATGTCAGAGATCCGATGATAGAATTTTGCAAGACCAACAACTTCTACACTGTAAATTCCTTTTTTCACCAAGATAAACGGCGACTATATACAAGGACCTCACCAGATGGAATGCACAGAAATCAAATTGTGGAAATAGACGATGGGAAAGCTCAATATCATCAGTCAGAACAAGGCCAGGGGCCACCTGTGGAACAGACCATCAATTGCTCATATGCAAGTTCAAGCTGAAAATGAAGAAAATCAGAGCAAGTCCATGAGAGCCAAAGTATGACCTTGAGTATATCCCACCTGAATTTAGAGACCATCTCAAGAATAGATTTGATGCATTGAGCACTAATGACCGAAGACCAGACGAATTGTGGAATGACATCAAGGACATCATCCATGAAGAAAGCAAGAGGTCATTGAAAAGGCAAAGAAAGAAAGAAAAGACCAAGATGCATGTCAGAGGTGACTCTGAAACTTGTTCTTGAGCATCGAGCAGCTAAAGCAAAATGAAGAATTGATGAAGTAAAAGAACTGAACAGAAGATTTCAAAGGGCAGCTCCAGAAGACAAAGTAAAGTATTAAAATGACATGTGCAAAGAGCTGGAGATAGAAGACCAAAAGGGGAGAACACACTCAGAGTTTCCTAAGCTGAAAGAACTGAAGAAAAAATTCAAGCCCCGAGTAGCGATAGTGAAGGATTCTATGGGGAAAATATTAAACAACACTAGAAGCATCAAAAGAAGATGGAAGGAATACACAGAGTCATTATACTAAAAAGAATTAGTCAACGTTCAACCATTTCAAGAGGTAGCATATGATCACAGATCGATGGTACTGAAGGAAGAAGTCAAAGCTTCAATGAAGGCATTGGCAAAATAATAAGGCTACAGGAATTGACGGAATATCATTTGAGATATTTCAACAAACGGATACAGCGCTGGAAGTGCTCACTCGTCTATGCCAAAAAATATGGAAGACAGCTTCCTGGCCTACCGACTGGAAGAGATCCATATTTATGCCTATTCCCAAGAAAGGTGATCCAACCGAATGTGGAAATTATCAAACAACAGCATGAATATCACAGGCTGTGGCAGTGTATTGACAAGGAACTGCCAGAAATTCAGACCAGACACAGAAGAGGATGTGGAACCAGGGATATCATTGCTGATGTCAGACGGATCGTGACTGAAAGCTGAGAATACCAGAAGGATGTTTACTTGTGTTTTATTGGCTATGCAAAGGCATTCGACTCTGTGAATCATAACAAATTATGGATAATATTGTGAAGAACGGGAATTCCAGGACACTTAATTGTGCTCATGAGGAACCTGTACATAGATTAGGAGGCAGTTGTTTGGACAGAACAAGGGGACACGGAGTGGTTTCAAGTGAGGAAAGGTGTGCGTCAGGGTTGTATCCTTTCACCATACCTATTCAATCTGTATGCTGAGAAAATAATCCGAGAATCCGAACTATATGAAGAAGGACGAGGCATCAGGATTGGAGGAAGACTCATTAAGAACCTGCGTTATGCACATGACACAAGCTTGCTTGCTGAAAGTGAAGAGGACTTGAAGCACTTACTAATGAAGATCAAAGACCACAGCCTTCCGTGTAGATTACACCTCAACACAAAGAATACAAAAATCCTCACAACTCCAGGAAGCAATATCATGATAAATGGAAAAAATTTGAAGCTGTCAAAGATTTCATTTTACTTGGATCCACAATCAACAGCCATGGAAGCAGCAGCCAAGAAATCAAAAGACACATTGCATTGGGCAAATCTGCTGCAAAGGACCTCTTGAATGTGTTGAAAAGCAAAGATGTCCCCTTGAAGATTAAGGTTCACCTGACCGAAGCCATGGTATTTTCAATTTCATCATATTCATGTGAAAGCTGGACAAGAAATAAGGAAGTCCGAAGAAGGACTGACACCTCTGAATTGTGGTGTTGGTGAAGAATATAGAACATACCGTAGACTCCCAAAAGAACGAACAAATCTGTCCTGGAAGAAGTACACCCGGCATGCTCCTTAGAAGCAAGGATGGCAAGACTGCGTCTTACATACTTTGAACATGTTGTCAGGAGGGATCGGTACCTGGAGAAGGACAACACGCTCGGTAAAGTTCAGGGTCAGCAGAAAAGAAGAAGACACTCAACAAGGTGTGTTGACGCAGTGGATGGAACAACGGACTCAAGCACAACAATGATTGCAAGGATGGCACAGGACCGGGCAGTGTTTAGTTCTGTTGTGCATAGGGTTGCTATGAGTTGGAACCAACGCGATGGCACCTAACAACAACAATAGTAAGTAATATCAGACTGATAGTCCTAAGATTAATTGTCAGGGTTGCAGTGTTATATCACCAACTGGATGTTTGAATACCTACTTCCTCTTATGCTAAGGAAACCCTGGTGGCATAGCCGTTAAGAGCTACGGCTGCTAACCAAAGTTTGGCATTTGGAATCTACCAGGTATTCCTTGGAAACTCCATGGCGCAGTTGTATTCTGTCCTATAGGGTCACCATGAGTCAAAATCAACTTGATGGCGAGTGTAGTTTTTTTTGTTTTGTGTTGTTTTAGACCAAAAAGGATGTAACATTTATTGAAATCGGTATATTCATCCAGGATTTGGAATTTAATGTATTTCCTGGAAGGCCAGGATATAACAGTAGTTTTCTAGATTGGCTGATTGCAGTCTGCAGTGTTTTAAATACTGACTTCTTGTCTGCAGTGATAAAAAAAAAAGTGATAGGCCTTGTTTTATTTCTTATATTGGTGATCTGTTTCTGTTCTCTTTCTAGCTGTGTCAGTCTTGTTAGAATTTTATTGAATTCTTTGAAAAACCAACTTTTTGTTTCATTTGTATTTTCTAGTGCTTTCCTTTTCTCCGTGTCTTTAGTTTCTGTTTTTATTCTTATTATTTATTTTTTTTGACATGTTTATTTTGTTTAATTTTCTGGAGTGCTGATTATTGATTTGAGACCTTTATTCTTTTGTAGTGTAAGCATTTAGTGCTATGAAGTTTCTCTGAGATTTCTTCTTTGAACTGTGAACATTTAGAGATGTGTGGCATGCTCCCCACACATTTGGAGATTTTTCTATTGTCTTTCTGGTATTGGTTTCTAGTTCAAGTTCATTATGTTTGGAGAACATTCTCTGTGTGATTTCAGTATTAAAAAAAAAAAAGTTGATGTTTCTTTTATAGCCCAGGAAATGATCAATCTTTGTGGATGGGCACTTGAAAACAATGTACTCTGTGCTACAGCTGGGTGAAGTGTCCTACACCTGTCAATTGCATCTGATTGGATGATGGTATTGCTGATTTTCTGTCAATTTACTGAAGTACTGAAGTCCTTAACTATAATTGTGGATTTTACTATTTCTACTCTGAGCTGTAATTTTTTGCTTCATGTATATGAGTCTATTGTTTGGTGCATACACATTTAGTATCGCTAAGTTTTCTTAGTAGATCAACACTTTTATCATTATGTGATGTGTGCTATTGTCACCAGTTGTTTTCTTTGCTCTGAAATCTACTTATCTGATATCAATATAGCCATTCTGTGTTTTTATTGATATTTGCATAATACCTCATTTTCCATTCTTTGATTTTCAATTTAAGTATGGTTCTTTCAGACACTACATAGTTTGATCCATACTTTTTGTCCACTCTGCCAATCTCTTTTGATTGGTGTATTTAGATAATTTATGTTTAAATTAACTTTTGATATGCATATGCCTCTCATTTTATTATTTTTTGTTTATTCCTCTGTTTCTCATTCTTCTTTTTCTTCTTTCTTGTCTTCCTGTGTGTTATGAACATATTTTAAAATAATTTTTATTGTGCTTTAAGTGAAAGTTTACAAATCAAGTCAGCCTCTCACATAAAAACTTATATACACCTTACTACACACTCCCAATTACTCTCCCCCTAATGAGACAGCCTGTTCCCTCCCTCCACTCTCTCTTTTCATGTCCTTTTCACCAGCCTCTAAACCCCTCTACCCTCTCATCTCCCTTCCAGGCAGGAGATGCCAACATAGTCTCAAGTGTCCACCTGATCCAAGAAGCTCACTCCTCACCAGCATCCCTCTCCAACCCATCGTCCAGTCCAATCCATGTCTGAAGAGTTGGCTTCAGGAATGGTTCCTGTGCTGGGCCAACAGAAGGCCTGGGGGCCATGACCACCGCGGTCCTTCCAGTCTCAGTCAGACCATTAAGTCTGGTCTTTTTATGAGAATTTGGGGTCTGCATCCCACTGCTATGTATTTTTTTTAGAATCCTGTTTTGATTTATTTATAGTGTATTGAATATATTATTTTGTGTAATTTTCTTAGTGGTGGCTATAGTTATTGCAATATACATTGGTAACATACTAAGCTACTGGTATCAGTTTTTTTTTATCACCTTAAGTATACTGTAGACACTTCTACTTAGGTTCCTTTACCCCACCCCACATTTCAAATATAATTGTTTTAATATACTTGTGTTAAGTATTCCTTCTACATACACTGAGCTCCACATTAGTTTTTGCTTCAATAGTCAAATGTCATTTAAGAAACTCACAAGGACTAGATAAGATAAATAAAAGAAAAATGAACTAAATGCAATAGATTACGTATCTCAATTTTTCCTCATTTCAATATTTTTTCTTTTTTCCTGAAGTTTTAGGTTTTCTTCTGGCATCATTCTCTTTCTGTTTGGAAAATTCCCTTTCGGCATTCTTTAAAGATAAGAATGCTCCAACAATATTCATTGCAGCACCTTTCACAGTAGCCAAAATGTGAAAACTATCAACATGTCCATCAATAGCTGAATGGATTAACAAACTGTGGTATATATATAAAGTGGAATATTACACAGCCATAGGAAACCCTGGTGGCATAGTGGTTAAGTGCTATGGCTACTAACCAAACGGTCAACAGTTCGAATCCTCCAGGCGCTACTTGGAAACTCTATGGGGCAGTTCTACTCTGTCCTATAGGGTCGCTATGAGTCGGAATCAATTCGACGGCACTGGGTTTTCTGGGTTTATACAGCCACAAAGAAAAATGAAGCTCTGATGCATGCCACAACATGGATGAACCTTGGAAATATTACTTTGCCTTGAATGAAATAGGTCAATTGCAAGAGGACAAATACAGTATGATCTCACTTATATGATACAAACAAATGCAAAAAGACCAAAGATGGTTACCAGGGACAAGAGGGAGAGGGAAAGCGGAGTTTTCATTTGCAGAGGAATTGATTTATATTGATGGTGGTAAAATATTTGGAAGAGATAGCAATAATGGTGGCACAACATGAAAAATGTAATCAATATCATTGAATAATACATGAGTAAGTTGTATTGGTGAATGTATTCAGTGTATTTTCACCACAATAAGAAGGACAAAAAAAAAAAAAAAACAGTAGGTCTGCTAATGACTTAGTTTTCTTCATCTGAGAATGAAAAGCATCCAGTGCCATTGGGTTCCCACTCATCTCTGATGGTGCCATCAGAGGAAAATCACCTGCTTGGGCCACCTTCACTTATCAGGTGGAGAGTCAAGTGATTTCAAAGATTGGGTGCCTTCTGCCACTGGAGACAGCCCTGGGATCTCCAGCCATTCTACCTTACTCTTTCTATCTTTTAGGGTTCCCTTATGATTGTCTGCCGTATCACTTCCAGGTTTTTTGGTTGTACTTAAGAGACAGAAACAGGGAAAGATGAGTCTATGCCACCTTGTTTCAAATCAGTGTCATATGTTTTAATTAAGATAATACCAATCAGTTGCTGTAACAAAAATCACAAAATATCTGGTGTGAAACAAATATTTATTTCTTCCTCATTTTAAAATCCATTGGAGTCCATGTGCTTCTGGATGGCTTACCCTAAGAAGTGACTCACAGACACAGATAACTCTATCTTAGAGTTACCACATCCCAGTAAACCACATCTATGGCATAAAAATCATCACAGGAGGAGGAGAAGAGAGGACTGAAGACTTGTGTGGAATGTGTTAAAGGGTCTGGCCTGGAGAAGGCTTTCATCATCTCAATCTACATTCCAACAGCCTGAATTAAGTCACATAAACCCTGGCATAACCTGTGGTATAGCTTTACTAATATTCCTGTATCATATCAATCTTTTTGAGAAATATGCAGATACTGTCATTCTATACACACAGAAATAAATGTTTAAGAAGGTTATAAAATTTGCCAAATTTTAGTTTTTTTAAAATGGCACATTGAGGAATTCATTTTTTGCCATAATGAAGGGTGTCTACCCTTTCATAACAAAACCCATTTTCTGACTTAGGAGCTTGAATTTAATTTGTACAAGTGTTTCTGAACTCAAATATGGATGGCATTAATGTACAATTACAATTGTTGGGGAACAAACCACAATATTTGCCCACCGTCTTCTCGTTTCATTATCATTCTTACAGGGCAATAGACGCAGAAATAGGCAATCGATGACATCAATTAAAACCCTCCCTTAGGGTCATAAATTATAAAATCTAAACTACATTTCTGTAAATTTTGTTATTTTCTTTTAAAAACAATATTTACAATATGTGAAATAGTGTAGTTAATTGCCATCTTGATGAAAGTGAACTTTAAAATGTATCACACAAATGGAAGTAGTGGCCAACAGTACTGCATGCACCACCCAGCATAGAATGATGGCATATGGGATTCTATATAATTTTTCTAATACAAGACAGGTATAGTAGAAGGTTAACTACTTAATAATATCCATATACCAATAAAAATATATAAGTGCAAATATCTATGAAATTCAAGGAAGGAATTTTTAATTATATTCCTATAATTTTTTTAATTAGATAAAAATTGACTGAATTTTTACAAAATCATTAATTGGATGAAATGAAGACTCCTGTGACACAGACCAGACAGCATTTTGTTCTCTTTCACATAAGATCGTCATGAGTCAGAGCTGACTCCTGGCAACTAACAACAACAGTGGATATGATAAGAAAAATTGGGGTAAATCACATTGTATATATAAAAAAAAATTGACATAGAATTCTAGAGCTTTTTACAACCTGGGAGAAACCTATTCTACCTCCCATAGACTTAAAAACTAAATGAAATAAATTAATTCAGCAGAATTAAATTACATACCTAGTAATATTAAAAGGACTCTTACTTTAGAATGTGAAATAAAAATTGAACATTTTATAACTTTATGTCATTTTCACTACTTCATATTGCCACCAAGTTTCCACGGAGTTTTTTCAGAGCTGCCTTAATTTCCTTGTTCCTGAGGCTGTAGATGATGGGGTTCAGGGTGGGAGGCAAAACCGAATACAAAGCAGAGAGCAGCAAGTCCAGCAGAGAGGGAGACAGCGGCACTGGCTTCAGATAGGCAGTGGCTCCCGTCAGGAGAAAGGTGGTCACGGCTGTGAGATGGGGTAAGCAGGTGGAGAAGGCTTTTGATCGGCCTTGAAAGGATGGGATGCTTAGCACTGTATTGAAAATACAGATATATGAGAAAAAAATGGCAACTAAACAAAAGAAACCATGAAATATTCCAATTGCCACACTAACATCAATAGTTATGTGTGACTTTGAGCAAGACATCTTTAATAGTGAGGGGACGTCACAGAAAAATTGAGGGAGGTTTCTGGAGCCGCAGAAAGATAAAGAGAATATGCCAGCTGAATATAAGCTTCCAAAGGATCCTCCAAGGAACCAGGAAGCAGCTGCCATCCGTAAGCAGACTTCTCTGCCCATGACGGCCTCATAGTGTAGTGGGTGACAGATGGCCACATAGCGATCATAAGACATAGCTGTGAGGATGAACACTTCAGCGCCAGCAAAGTGAATCACCAAAAAGACCTGTAACACACATCCTGGCAAAGAAATGGTGTTCTTATTAGTAAGAGAGGTGAGAATGGATTTGGGGACTATGATGGAAATGAGACAGAGATCAAAGAAGGACAAGTTCTTCAGGAAGAAGTACATGGGAGTGTGAAGATACTGGTCCAGGGTGACAAGGACAATAATGAGAAGATTCCCCATTACAGTCACCAAGTAAATTAGCAAAAACAGAAGGATGTGAAGGACCTGGAGCTCCTTGGTGTGGGCAAATTCCATGAGGAAGAATTCCATCTCCATTGTAACATTGGCCATGTCCTTGATTCTACGGCACCTCCTACGGGTTGAAGGAATTTATAACATTAACTAGCATCCGGGAAGCTGTGCTTTTTTTTTTTTTTTTGCAGATCACACATTTACTTTTTTGAAAACTCTCCTTATACTACTATTTTCTGAACATCCACATTGTTTTTCAGTTTGCAGTGAAACGGTCCTGACTTCTAAGTGAAACTATGTAATACACATGCCCTCTCTTCAAATAAAAAAAGGTGGTGATATTATCTCTTTTCTTTAGACATCATATATAAACTGATAAATCCTAATTTTATAACAAATTTTTATACCTATAACAGAGTTGATTCATCCTATGAAATACAAAATGGTAATTCACATTTCTTTTTGTCTAATTCAATTGAAATTATCTATTGTGATTGGTCATATAATGTAAAACATGTCCTTTGTGGGAAGATGTTTTAAATGCAAATATGTACAATTTATCTTTAAGTGACAGAAAAACTGAGAATGTGGCAATAATGAATGGAGAAGAATTTATCATTTGTTAGTGAAAACTTCAATCCAACAAAAACAATGACAAGAAAATGGTTCATTAACTGAGAGTACAATACTCAATTCAATCTTCTATTACATGCTCTGTGGAGAAAAATAGGTAGATAAGAAAACAGAGAAAAAAGGATATGTTAGAAGGAATATTAGAAATGTACCTTTAGTGGGGCATGAAAAATAGAAACAAAAGTAATAAAGGGAGATAAAAGGCCTAATTCTTTTCACGATCTAACAAACACACTTAAACTCACATAAACCCTTACCCCCAATCACTCCACTCACCCCATATCATATATGTTTGAAATCAGGGACAGAGTCTGAAGAGAATAAATCTTCACTACAGAAAGAAAAGGGATACAATGTGTAAAAAAAGATAATATGAAAGTGACAAATTGATATTTCAAGGAGAACGAATACTTCTTTCACTTAGAAAAGACAGGTGTTAAAATGTATTCTGTTAAAGGGAAGTAGGATTTTGAAATAAAAATAGGGAGGAACTATTAGAATACACCTCCTCCTCACTTAAAGATCATTTCATTATCCGACATTTCACATTTACAGCAATAGTAACAATACTACTAGGCAACTATTTTGTGCATTAACCTGGATTTCCTCCCAGCACCCAGCTCCTGGTACAGAGCCATTCCAAGTCTGTCAGGCTTGCAGCTGAAGCAGCCAGCTCTCCGGAAGGCCTCTTTCTGGTCGCGTTCCCACTGCCAGAGCCACTTTTGCAGCTCTGTGTGTGAAAGAGGCGACTGAGGCGGATTTTGAGGGAGCCCTTCTGAGAAGGGTGGGGGATTAGTGGAGGGGCCCAGGAAGAGGCGGGGGCGGGGAAGATTGCTGGTGCTGCTCCCCTCTACTCAAGGGACCAAGTCCTGCAGCGGGAAGGGTTCTGGGGGTAATTTGGGGTCTGGGGGCTGCAGCGGAAGCCGGCTGCCCTCTCCTCCTCCATAACCCATGCTGCTGAGCTCCTCTTCTGAGCAACTGTTAGTCTCCAGGCTCTCAAGCTCCGATTCCAAGCCACCCAAGACCAGCTGCAGGTAGCTGGTTTCCCCAGGGTTCACCTGGGTTTACCTGCAGAACAGCACCAGGCAGCTAGGGTGTTAGAATGGGCGACTGCAGGGGAGCACGGGAATGGGCTGCGGCCCCCACCGATGATCTTGACCCCGGGCACCGCCAGTTGCTGGAGCCCCAGAGCAGCTAATTCTGCCCCTAGTCCAGCAGCAGGGTCCCAGGTCTGCCAGAGTGCTAGCCTGGAAGGCAGAGCTTGGGGTCTAGAATACAGCGGTGCCAGAGCCACAGCAGTTCCTTAAGCGTGGGCACCAGGCTGCCTCCATGCCCTGCTTATGTATAGATATGTGAACATACAGAAAATCAGGCTTAAAGCGTTAAGAAACTTAATCGAGGTCTCCAACTGGTAAGGGGCAGAGCTAGAATTCTAACCTGCCTAAATTTCTATAATTATCCATGTAAGATATTTGACCAATCAAAAATTAACCAGTTTTACTAAATCAGAATTTACTAACCAGGCTCTTGGTTGAAATTTTCTCAGATTTTTTTAATAAGCACGTTACTGTGTGCCCTGTGATTATAGAATAAAGACTATGAACATGGGAGATGAATTTCCGTTTTGAAAGTCCAATGACCTTTCAGTATTCACTTGCTCACTAATGTGTATGGTAACATAACAGTGATGAATTTAGTAAGAGTATTCTAAATGATGACCAGCTGCAGGCATCAACATTAAAGTTTAGCCTCAGTGTAAGACTGCAAATTGAGAAAGACACGAGTAGACAGAATTTTGGACATCAAAAGACCTTAGTGACCACAGTTCTTTTTGGGGGGGCACATCCTACCCTAGAGTAGATTTTCTTGTTGTCAGGTGTGATGAGGACACTGGGAAGATTCCAATTCTTTTCCCTTCACATTTATGAACCCCCAAGACTTAGACTCACCTGGCCAGATGGGAAAGTTTGCACCTTGCTGCATTCTAAGGTTCGCTTCTTTTTTGGAGCTGATATCTGTAGGGCTTCTGCTTTCCAGACAATGAAAAGAGAATCTCTGTGAAGAACAGCAAATCTGATACCTCTTCTTAACTTTTTGAATTTGCTGAAATCATTTCCAAAGGGTTAAAAGTTTCTTTTAAGGAAAAGCAGAGTGTGGGAATGAGATTCTCCTGGGAGGTATTAAAGGCAGTCCAAATGCTGAATTTGTACTTCTAAAGCACTGTGACCCCAGAACTAGTAACTCTTGCCTCTCTTTTCACCAGTTATCACCCTTCTGATAGTAAGATAATAGGGGAAGTCTCACTGGGCCTCATCAAATAATAAAAATACTCATGTCACTGCACTTTATTTAGCATTACACGATTTTAAGTTCTCTGAGTTGATTTTGGCTTATTGCCCACTTCTCTGTTTCTTCTTTCTGTAGAACCCATTCATTTATTGACCAAGCTGTCATTCATTCAGCAATTTAGAAAGCTGTGGTTTAAGGGAGTTTTCAAAGAGTGCATCAGGGTCCCGCTACAAATTTTTATTCAGAATACTGGTTGATGATATTGTACATACTAGAAATAGTGCTTGGTACAGAAAAATATTTCCCTTTCTGCTTAGAATTTAAATGTATAGCCTAAGTAACTATATGTCAGAGTACTCTTACTTAATTAGAAAACTGTTCTGATATTACTGGTGATCTACATAAAGACAAACTGGAAATTCTTGGCATACTGAGATAATGATTTCCCTTTAACTCTATTTCTCTGGTCTCTCCCACTGAGTGACAAAGTGTGTTGTTAAAAAACGCCTTGCCTCTGTTGCAGATCTTATGATGGTCCCTGCATTTACTAGGATGTGACAGGAAAATTAGGCAAATTCCAGTCCTACCATTTTGTAGTTCCTGTGATTTGGAGAAAAATATATGATACTTATACAAAATTTGAAGTATTATTTTCTGAAACCTATTATTAATTACAGTAATTATTATCACAACATTGATAATATTTTTATTACTCATAATATGCTCATTTGTGTAAAAGATGCTGTTTTTACACCAAAAGGATTTATTGCCAAGGAGTAAAGAAATGCTAATCAAAAATTTTATTTAATGTTATGGGTATACACACATAGATAGAATAAATCATTCATGGGTATTACAGAATTGAAGAACTATAACAAATTACAGTGTATAAAGATTCTAGTGGATTAAGTAAGCAGAGAAACTGCATAGATGGGCTTGTCCATGGAGTCATATTTGTGTTCAGGGGGTCAGGAAGGAGGCAATGAGTCCATGGGAGTTCTTGTTGTTGTTGTTAGGTGCCAGAGAGCTGGTTCCAACTCACAGCGACCCTGTGTACACCAGAAGGAAACACCGCTCCATCCTCCACCGTACTCACAATCGTTCTGCTTCAGCCGATTGTTGTAACCACTATGTCATTCCATCTCATTGAGCGTCTTCCTCTTTTTTGCTGACCTTCTACTTTACCAAGCATGATGTCCTTCTCCAGGGACTGATCCTTCCTTCTAATATGTCCAAAGTATGTAAGATGCAGTCTTGCCGTCCTTGCTCCTAAGGAGCATTCTGGTGGCAACACACAAGCCCCTACAGCATGACAAACTGACAGGTTTGTGGAGAATAGGGGTTCTGGGTGAGGAGAATGGCAGTTCACAGCAAAAGCAGTTTCAGGAGAAATCCAGCACTCAAGAACAACTAAGATTCTTTCTCAGACATGAATAGTGTCACTGGTGTGGCAAACATTTTGAAAAGTAGTAAAAAAATGAATTACAGCCAGTCACTGGGTTACAAATATTTGACTTATGGACAACTAGAACTTGCCCTTTAACGTTATGTAAATATGCCCTCATTCCTAAACAACTGAACCAACCCCAACTTATAGTAAATTCTTCACCGCTATCATCTTCACTTGCTGCACGTGTAGTTTTTAAATCATTGAAGAGGCTTCCAGCTTTTTCTTGCACTAAATTGAGGCTAAATGAGAACTGTAGGTATGTGTTCCAACTTACCTACAAATTCAACTTAAAGACACACTCAGGAAAGGATCTCATTCATAACCTGAGGACTCCCTGTATTGACTAATTAAAGTGGCAGAGAAGGCAAACACTTTACCAGATGGTTGAGAAGTATTGCATACATTTAACATACTGTTATTATATGAGTTTATAATTCAGTACAGCAGATAAACCATAAATAAAAATAGCTACAGTAAAACACAACTTATGATATTGCACTGTATGGGTTACAGGAGTTTGAAGAAGGTGAGATGTCATCTGCCAATGATAATAAAGGCAGACTTCATGGAAGAGGTGGCATTTATGTTAGACTACTGGGCATGAGGTTGATTCTAACACATAAAAGACGTAAGAGAGAGTTTGAGTCAGAAGATCCTTGTATTTAATATGGTGAGATGGGAAGTTTCAAGACTTATTTCAGAACGGTTAGCAGATGAGTGTGGTGAAGTATACAGCAATGGAAAGACTAAAAAAAAAACTGTTGCCGTCGAGTCAATTCCGATTCATAGCGACCCTATAGGACAGACTAGAACTGCCTGCACAGGGTTTCCAAGGAGCACCTGGTAGATTTGAACTGCTGACCTTTTGGTTAGCAGCCATAGCCTTAGTCCTTATCACCAGGGTTTCTAATAGAGAGATAAAAAATCTGGAAAATAATGAGTATTTAGAGCAGTTTATTTGTATTTTATATAGTAAATGAGTTACAAATAATATATTTCAAGTCCCTAAATTACTTTATTATAATCACTTAGGTTTTGAAAAAGACATTAGTCTTTAACCACTTCTAATAAGTAAATATAAAGCAATATTTTAGTGATAGAAATCATACCAGCAAGGAAAAAAAAAAAAACAACACAGAAAAGAGCCATGTTTTAGCTGCTTTTTAGGTTTATTCTGATCTTATGCTTATAATGTACATCTAATTAGTATTCTAAGACTCACGGTAATCCTAACTGTAATTAATAATTTGTTATCCTGAATGAAAATACAATCATGCTATTCTTGTCACTGTTGCTTTTTCACTTGATGACAAACGTCTTTCTCCATCAGTAAATACACTAGTGTCTCTCGATTATGTCTGGAGGTTTAGAATCACTTCCTATAGAAATAACACTGTACCATTCACCAGTGTGAAGATTTTCTTTTAAAATTTTCCGATTGTAACAAGACTGTGGTTACTTTGTTTTCTGTGAAAAATAGCCACATTAGTGCAAGTGTGAGATCCAAGGAATGCATGTTTTTTTGAAGATTTTTCACATTGTGTTTGTTTTTGAGATGTTTTGTTCCATTTCACAATCCCATCATTAGAATATGAGGATACGCCTTTTCCTGGATATTTATTAACATTTATACTTATGACCTATGTCTTTTATTCTTGTGGTTGTCATTTTTTTTTTTTTTTCAGTTGCTGGAAGAACACATCTAACTTTAATTTCATTCCCAGTTAGAGTTGGGGCTTCTGTTTTAAGATTTTTTCTTGGCATACCGATATTTTAAAATGCATAAACCTCAAGATTATCAACTAAGCCTTTAGGACTTGGCCATTGATACCATTTTAGTGATGCTTTCCCTGTGCGCATTTTATGTTATCATATAGGCAGGTTTTTTTGTTTTGTTTTTTGATTCTTTGGTACTTTAAATGTTAAAAGCAGTGCATGGAGCTTGCAGCAGGGTGGAAATCACAAACAAAAGGATTATGGAATCCACATTTCCTCACTAAATAAATTTTAAAAAATGTGTCTCTATTGCTTTCCTTTTTTTTTATTAACTTTTATTGAGCTTCAAGTGAACGTTTACAAATCAAGTCAAACTGTCACATATAAGTTTATATACATCTTACTCCGTACTCCCAGTTGCTCTCCCCCTAATGGGTCAGCCCTTCCAGTCTCTCGTGACAATTTTGCCAGCTTCCAACTCTCTCTATCCTCCCATCCCCCCTCCAGACAAGAGATGCCAACACAGTCTCAAGTGTCCACCTGATACAAGCAGCTCACTCTTCATCAGCATCTCTCTGCCACCCGCTGAGCAGTCCCTTCCATGTCTGATGAGTTGTCTTCGGGGATGGTTCCTGTCCTGTGCCAACAGAAGGTTTGGGGACCATGACTGCCGGGATTCCTCTAGTCTCAGTCAGACCATTAAGTAAGGTCTTTTTATGCGAATTTGGGGTCGGCATCCCACTGATCTCCTGCTCCCTCAGGGGTTCTCTGTTGCGCTCCCTGTCAGGGCAGTCATCGGTTGTGGCCGGGCACCAACTAGTTCTTCTGGTCTCAGGATGATGTAGGTCTCTGGTTCATGTGGCCCTTTCTGTCTCTTGGGCTCTTAGTTATCGTGTGACCTTGGTGTTCTTCATTCTCCTTTGATCCAGGTGGGTTGAGACCAATTGCTGCATCTTAGATGGCCGCTTGTTAGCATTTAAGACCCCAGACGCCACATTTCAAAGTGGGATGCAGAATGTTTTCAAAATAGAATTATTTTGCCAACTTAGAAGTCCCCTTAAACCATGGTTCCCAAACCCCCGCCCTTGCTCCTCTGACCTTTGAAGCATTCAGTTTATCCCTGAAACTTCTTTGGTTTTGGTCCAGTCCAGTTGAGCTGACCTTACATGTATTGAGTATTGTCCTTCCCTTCACCGAAAGCAGTTCTTATCTACTAACTAATCAGTAAAAAACCCTCTCCCACTCTCCCTCCCTCCCCCCCCCCGTAACCACAAAAGTATGTGTTCTTCTCAGTTTATACTATTGGTCTTATACAATATTTGTCCTTTTGCGTCAGACTAATTTCGCTCAGCATAATGCCTTCCAGGTTCCTCCATGTTATGAAATGTTTCACAGATTCGTCACTGTTCTTTATTGATGCGTAGTATTCCACTGTGTGAATATACCACAATTTATTTACCCATTCATCCGTTGATGGACACCTTGGTTGCTTCCACCTTTTTGCTACTGTAAACAGTGCTGCAATAAACATGGGTGTTCATATATCTGTTTGTGTGAAGGCTCTTATTTCTCTAGGGTATGTTCTGAGACGTGGGATTTCTGGGTTGTATGATAGTTCTATTTCTAACTGTTTAAGATAACGCCAGATAGATTTCCAAAGTGGTTGTACCATTTTACATTCCCACCAGCAGTGTATAAGAGTTCCAATCTCTCCGCAGCCTCTCCAACAGTTATTATTTTGTGTTTTTTGGATTAATGCCAGCCTTCTTGGAGTGAGATGAAATCTCATCGTAGTTTTAATTTGCATTTCTCTAATGATCGAGAGCATTTTCTCATGTATCTGTTAGGTGCCTAAATATCTTCTTTAGTGAAGTGTGTGTTCATATTCTTTGCCCACTTTTTGATAGGGTTGTTTGTCTTTTTGTGGTTGAGTTTTGACAGAATCATGTAGATTTTAGAGATCAGGCACTGGTCGGAGATGTCATAGCTGAAAACTCTTTCCCAGTCTGTAGGTGGTCTTTTTCCTCTTTTGGTGAAGTCTTTAGATAAGCATAGGTGTTTGATTTTTGGGAGCTCCCAGTTATCTGGTTTCTCTTCGTCACTTTTGGTAATGTTTTGTATTCTGTTTATGTCTTGTATTAGGGCTCCTAAGGTTGTCCCTATTTTTTCTTCCATGATCTTTATCGTTTTAGTCTTTATGTTTAGGTCTTGGCTCCACTTGGAGTTAATTTTTGTGAATGGTGTAAGGTATGGGTCCTGTTTCATTTTTTTGCAAATGGATGTCCAGTTATGCCAGCACCATTTGTTAAAAAGACTATCTTTTCCCCAATTAACTGACACTGGGCCTTTGTCAAATATCAGCTGCTCATATGTGGATGGATTTATATCTGGGTTCTCAATTCTGTTCCATCGGTCTATGTGTCTGTTGTTGTACCAGTACCAGGCTGTTTTGACTACTGTGGCCGTATAATAGGTTCTGAAATCAGGTAGAGTAAGGCTTCCCACTTTCTTCTTCTTTTTCCGTAATGCTTTGCTTATCTGAGGCTTCTTTCCCTTCCATATGAAGTTGGTGATTTGTTTCTCCATCACATTAAAAAATGACATTGGAATTTGGATCGGAAGTTCATTGTATGTATAGATGGCTTTTGGTAGAATAGACACGTTTACTATGTTAAGTCTTCCTATGCATGAGCAAGGTATGTTTTTCCACTTAAGTAGGTCCTTTTCAGTTTCTTGTAATAGTACTTTGTAGTTTTCTTTGTATAGGTCTTTTACATCTTTGGTAAGATTTATTCCTAAGTATTTTATCTTCTTGGGGGCTACTGTGAATGGTAATGATTTGGTTATTTCCTCTTCGATGTTCTTTTTGTTGATGTAGAGGAATCCCAAGTGATTTTTGTATGTTTATCTTATAACCTGAGACTCTGGCAAACTCTTCTATTAGTTTCAGTAGTTTTCTGGAGGATTCCTTAGGGTTTTCTGTGAATAAGATCATTTCATCTGCAAATAGAGATAATTTGACTTCTTCCTTGCCAATCCGGATGCCCTTTATTTCTTTGTCTAGCCTAATTGCTCTGGCTAGGACCTCTAGCACAATGTTGAATAAGAGTGTTGATAAAGGGCATCCTTGTCTGGTTCCCGTTCTCAAGGGAAATGCTTTCAGGCTCTCTCCATTTAGAGTGATGCTGGCTGTTGGCTTTGTATAGACGCCCTTTATTATGTTGAGGAGTTTTCCTTCAATTCGTATTTTGATGAGAGTTTTTATCATAAATGGGTGTTGGACTTTGTCAAATGCCTTTTCTGCATCACTTGATAAGATCATTTGGTTTTTGTCTTTTGTTTTATTTATATGGTGGACTACAATAATGCTTTTTCTAATATTAAACCAGCCTTGCATACCTGGTATAAATCCTACTTGGTCATGGTGGATTAATTTTTTGATATGTTGTTGAATTCTATTGGCTAGAATTTTGTTGAGGATTTTTGCATCTATGTTCATGGGGGATATAGGTCTGTAATTTTCTTTTTTTGTGATGTCTTTACCTGGTTTTGGTATCAGGGGAATGGTGGCTTCATAGAATGAGTTAGGTAGTATTTCGTCATTTTCTATGGTTTGGAATACTTTTAGTAGTAGTGGTGTTAACTGTTCTCTGAAAGTTTGGTAGAACTCTGCAGTAAAGCCGTCCGGGCTAGGGCTTTTTTTTTTGTTGGGAGTTTTTTGATTACTGTTTCAATCGCTTTTTTTGTTATGGGTGTATTTAGTTGTTCTACTTCTGAATGAGTTAGTTTAGGTAGGTAGTGTTTTTTCCAGGAATTCGTCCATTTCTTCTAGGTTTGCAAATTTGTTAGAGTACAATTTTTCGTAATAATCTGATATGATTCTTTTAATTTCAGTTGGGTCTGTTGTGATGTGGCCCATCTCGTTTCTTATTCGGGTTATTTGTTTCCTTTCCTGTATTTCTTTAGTCAGTCTGGCCAATGGCTTATCAATTTTGTTAATTTTTTTCAAAGAACCAGCTTTTGGCTTTGTCAATTCTTTCAATTGTTTTTCTGTTCTCTCTCTTTTTTTTTTTAATTCATTTAGTTCAGCTCTGATTTTTATTATTTGTTTTCTTCTGTTGCCTGATGGATTCTTTTGTTGCTCCCTTTGTATTTGTTCAAGTTGTAGGGACAGTTCTCTGATTTGGGCTCTTTCTTCTTTTTGTATGTGTGCATTTATCGATATAAATTGACCTCTGAGCACTGCTTTTGCTGTGTCCCAGAGGTTTTGATAGGAAATATTTTCATTCTCATTGTATTCTATGAATTTCTTATTCCCTCCTTAATGTCTTCTATAACCCAGTCTTTTTTCAGGAGGGTATTGTTCAGTTTCCAAGTATTTGATTTCTTTTCCCTAATTTTTCTGTTATTGATTTCCACTTTTGTGGTCTTGTGCTCTGAGAAGATGCTTTGTAATATTTCGATGTTTTGGATTCTGCAAAGGTTTGTTTTATGTGTGGAGATTTCTGTATAAGTCAATGAGGTCAAGTTGGTTGATTGTTGTAATTAGGTCTTCCGTGTCTCTATTGAGCTTCTTACTGGATGTCCTGTCCTTCTCCGAAAGTGGTGTGTTGTTGCTTTCCGTTTTGTGGGGGAAACCCTAGGGATGGTATTTTAGTTAAGGATAAACACTTTGGGTTTGGACATCTGTCTGAATTTACATGACAGCTCTTTGGAGAAGTATAGGTGAGTGCTCATTACTCAATACCAGGAAACCTCGATGACTCCTAGTCTCAAATCAACTATTTACTCTCCTTCCTAAAATTACTTATACCCAGGGTCATTCTTCTTGTGTCTTGCAGAGTTGACCTCCTCCTGCATTAACCTACTGCTTACACCGGTCACGGTTTTTCCACTGTCCTAATTCCTTCAGAAACCTGGCTTCGCAGTTTATTACCTCCCACTTCTCTATCTATGATATTTTCGTCCTCCAAAACTCAGTCATTTGCTCCCATGGCCAGACCCTAAAGTCTATAATTAACAACAGCATCATTCCTTCTCGAAAGCTCAATTTCAAGCAAGTTTCCACCGCTACCACATAATGTTTTAGCTAATTCTATTCCCTTTGATTGCAGTGTTTCTTCAATCCTGCCAATACTCTCTTAATTGTACCATCAATAAGCTCCTGATCTGGTTTAGCTTTGCAGGTTAATCACTACACTCAGTCCCTTGCATGAACTTTCTATTCCTCACTCCTTTTAAGGTTCATCATTCACCTGGTAAAATCCCAACTCTGCTTATGTTTGCACCCACACAAGTGAATGTGGCTGGAAAAAATAATACAGCCAGGTTGATCAGCATTACACAAAATTGTAACTGCCTCACACTGGTTGTCAGCAGTGCCCACAATCTTATTTAAAAATTATAGCTTATTTATTCCTCCACTTTCCAAAAGGATTCCTTCATTTACATCTCTCTTCTGAAACTTCAAATGCTTTCAGATCTATCCTCACTCTCGTATGATTACCTAGCTTGAATTGTTTTATAAGAAATTGTAAGCAAACAGAAGAGAACCACACAAGGTTTCCCAAAACTTCTACTCACATATCTAAATCAGTGCCTAGAATTTGCCTTCTTATTTTAGGATAGGTAGGCTGTATAAGCTCCTATTTGAGACCGAATGTTTCTCTGATACATTACCTCAGTACCTGGTACCCTGTTGTCTGCCTAAACACGGACATCGCTTCAATCATTATAACCACATACCACAATCTACCAGATAATCTGTGTTATAAGAAGTAAATGTAATGTCTGACTTCTTAAAAGAATGTAGAATACGTCTGCTGTGGCATTGAGTTAATTGTGGTGTCTAGGGGTGCAGTGTTTAAGGCCTTGAATGTTAGCCAAAAGATTGGCAGTTTGAATCCACCAGCCATTCCCTGGATACCCTGTGGGACAGCTCTACTCTGTCCTATAGAACTGCTATGAGTTGGAATCGACTCAATAGCAAAGGGTTATTTTTGGTTTTTTTGAGTCACTCAGTGGACTGTGTGGGAATTAGGCTATAGGTGATAAGGACACTAATGTTTAAATAGCAAATTAATGTATTACACGTATTATAGAAAAAGAAAGACGGCTCAAGTAGCTTGGCCAAGATTGCAAAAAATCTTGATAAATGTATAGTATACAGAAAACGGTGTGTGTATGTATATATATATATATATATATATATATATAAATTCATAAGTCGCCAGTTGCCATTGAATTGATTGTGACACACAGCAACCCAATGTGTGTCACAGTAGAATTGCACTCCATACAGTTTTCATTGACTGCGCTCTTTTGGAAATAAGTCCCCAAGACATTCTTTGGAGGTGCTGCTGGATGTATTTGAAATGTCAACCTTTTGGTTATTCTTGAAACACTTAACCGTTTGTCCACACAGGCAGTCATATATTTAATATATATATATGTATATATCCATTCACCATTGCTGTCATGTCAATTTCCACTCATAGCAACCTTATAGGATGGGATATAACTGCCTTATAGAATTTCCAAGGCTGTAGTCATTATGGAAGCAGACCATCAGGGAATGGTTGGTGGGTTTGAACCGCCAACATTTCAGTTAGCGGCTGAGCAGCTAACCACTGCACTACCAGATTTCCTTTACACCCACACACACACACACACACACACACACACACACGTTTGGCTGAAGTCAGAGAATTCCAGAAAGACGTTTACCTGTGCTTTAGTGACTACACACAGGCATTCGACTTTGTGGATCATAGCAAATTATGGATAACATTTTGAGGAATTAAAATTCCAGAACACTTAATTGTGCTCATGCAGAACCTGTACTCAGACCAAGAGGCAGTCATTCTATCAGAACAAGGGAATAGTGCATGTTTTAAAGTCAGGAAATGTGTCAGGGTTGCATCCTTTCACCATACTTATTCCATATGTATGCTGAGTAAATAACTCAAAAAGTCAGACTATATGAAGAAGAATATGGCATCAGGACTGGAGGAAGAATTATTAGCAACCTGCAATATGCAAATGACACAACCTTGCTAGCTGAAAGTGAAGAGGACTTGAAACACTTACCGATGAAGATCAAAAACTACAGCCTTCAGTATGGATTGCACCTTAACATAAAGAAAACAAAAATCCTGACAAAAAGCTTCACAATAACCAAGATCATGATAAAGGGAGAAAATATTGAAGTAGTCAATCATTTCATTTTACTAGGATTCACAATCAACGCCCACAGAAGCAACAGTTAAGAATCAAAGGATGTACTGCACTGGGCAAATCTGCTGCAAAAGACCTCTTTAAAGTGTGAAAAAGTAAAGATGAGGATGGTATTTTCAAGCACTTCATGTTCATGAGAAAGCTGGACAATGAATAAAGAAGACTGAAAAAGAATTGACACATTTGAATTATGCTGTTGGAGAAGAATATTGAATACACTATAGACCGCCAGAACAAACAAATCTATCTTGGAGAAAGTGCACCCAGAGTGCTCCTTGAAAGTCAGCATGGCAAGACTTTGTCTCATATACTTTGGACATGTTATCAGGGGGGACCAGTCCCTGGAGAAGGACATCATACTTGATAAAATAGAGGGTCAGCAAAGAAGTGGAAGACCCTCAATGAGATGGATTGACACAGTGACTGCAATAATGGGCTCAAACACAGCAACAATTGTGAGGATGGCACAGGATGGGGTAGTGTTTATGTTGTACATAGGGTCATTATGAGTTTGAACAGACCCAACAGCAGCTAACAACCTAACAACAAGTAGATTTATTTCAACTTATAAATACATGTTTCTAAAGTTTAAAATTTAAGAATACAAAGTGTGGACATGAAAGAATTGTGGTTTCTCATAGCTTATGCTACTCCCGTATGTTTTACCATTACATATTCTTTCTCAGATTGCACTACGTAATGACAGTTATGCAATTTGACCATTCACTATCACTAGTCTTATAATTGCCATTACATGATTAACCAATGACATCCATTACCAATGGATCCTGTTTACAAATTATCTTGAAGAATATTCTGAGTGTGATATTTGCAAAGCCACAATTGGGAAATTAACATTTATTATAAAACTCTGAGTTCTTAAATAGTGGCCTTGTCAATACAAACAAGGAGAAAAAAAAAGTTTGAAATTACTCATCTTCATTTTAACCGAAAGAATGAAAAGGGATACTGTTTTAAAATATGTAAATTTTTAAACCATCATAAAATTGTCCCAACTAGGAAAGTGAATGGTGTTGGTGAAGATGAATCTGAAATGAACGATATTACCCCAAACCTGGCTCTTGTTGATGAGAACATAATGCTTGGAAGATTTCCACTGAATAGAAGTTGCCAAGACACTTTTCAAACATCGAGACCCATCTAATGCTATAAAAGTGTCATTCTATGTGGCAGAAAAAAAAATCAGAGAATAGATATCTAAGTTTTTTAAATATTGTTGTTGTTGTATGCCTGTTGAGTCAATTCTGACTCATAGTAACCCTATAAGTCACTTTTGGTTAGCAGCCAAGAGCATAACCATTGCACCACCAGGCTTCCTTAAACAGATTCCTGTAAACCAGATAATCTGATACACATTAGTAAATATTAAAGTAATTAATATTTTAGACATTTACATCTTTGAGGCCATTTCTCCACAAAAGATTTTGCTGAGGGCCACTTTCATGTTCCTGTTCCTCAAACTGTAAATGACAGGATTCAGAGTAGGAGGTAACAAGGAGTATAACACAGACATAAAGAGGTTCACCGAGGATGGGGATTCCGAGGCTGAGCCTAAGTACGCAATAAATCCAGAAGAGAGAAACAAGGTCACCACAGTGAGGTGCGGCATGCAGGTGGAGACAGTTTTGTACCTTCCTTGAGTGGATGGAATCCTTAAGACAGATGAGAAAATATGAAAATAGGAAACAACCATTAAAATGAAACACACAAAAGCAAAACAACAGCTAGCAACGATAAATGCATATTCTAAAATATGCTCCCCAGAACAAGCAAGTGTAAGCAATGATGGAATATCACAGAAAAACTGATGAACTATGTTGGACCCACAGAAATTGACAGAGAATGCACCTGCCACATGAATGGATCCATAGGCACACCCACTGAGCCATGATGCAGTCACCATCTGCACACAGGCACCTCTATTCATAATGGTCTCATAGTGCAGAGGATGGCAGATGGCAACGTAGCGGTCATAAGACATGACAATAAGGAGAGCAAACTCTGTGCCAGCGAAAAAAATAACAAGAAAGAGCTGTGAGGCACATCCTAGGAAGGAGATGGAATACCTGTTGGTTAGAGTGTTCATGATGGACTTGGGGACAGTGACAGAGATGTAGCAGATATCAATCAAGGACAAATTCTTCAGGAAGAAATACATGGGGGTTTGAAGGTGCTGGTCTGCAGTGGTGAGGGTGAAGATAAGGAGGTTCCCCATCAGTGCTGCCAGGTACATGAGGAAGAAGAGTGTTGCATGGAGTGTCTGTATCACCCAGTCACCAGAGAATCCCATGAGCAAGAACTCCGTGATGATGGTCTTGTTGGTAAGTTTTTCAGACATGCTGATTCTTCACAGAGAAAATAGAAAGCACAACTTTTTAACTTTTTCATTCACTGATCTCTTCTGTATTCTACCTGTTCTCTTCTGCCATAGCTTTACTCTCAAAGTGCCTTTAATCCTTTTGTTATCAATAATTGTCTTCAGGTCCTCAGTCTAGTATAGGCTAATCCCAACATGTAAAATTGATTTCTTTTTAAAATATATAGAGTGAATTATATTAATAAGAGCACCCTAGCGGTGCAGTGCTTGAAGCAGTCCACTGCTAATTGAAAGGTTAACTGTTTGAACTACTAGCCTCTCTACAGTAGAAAGACGAGGCAACCTGCTTCCATAAAGACATAACCCCAGTGCCATCGAATCGATTCCGAATCATAGTGACCCTATAGGACAGAGTAGAACTATACAGCCTTGGAAACTCTATAAGGTAGTACTAATGGCACTGGGTGTCTTTTTTACTCTGCCCTACAGGGTCACTCTGAGTCAAAATCAGCTTGACATCAGTGAATTTTTCGGTTTGAATTTTGAACTTTAATAAGCTTTTCTGTGAGTTGACGTAGAGAAAGAAGAGTTATACTATTTGCAGTGCCTTGGGTGTCTGGAAGGGAGATGTAGTCGCTTTGGAATATATTCTGAATATCTACATATATATAAAAACCCAAACCCATTGGTGTTGAGTTGATTCCAACTCATAGCAACCCTAAAGGACAGAGTAGAACTGCCCCACAGGGTTTCCAAGGAGCACCTAGTGGATTCAAACTGCTGACCTTTTGGTTAGCAGCTGCAGCTCACTATGCCACCAGGGTTCCCATTCTGAATATACAAGAGCTAAATTCCTTTACTGAAATGATGAACAAATATGTTTTCCTTTTTCTACATGTTCTCCCCCAAATTTCTTAGATATGTTTGCACTGCTCAGGATCCTCAGCAGAAAATATTTCAATTTTCCACAATTAAGGAAATGTCTTGGATTTTCCAGAACTGCATAAAATGTTGCAGCATAATTGGAAAAAAAATAAATAGACATTGTTTTAGCATGGTGAAATTATCTTGAAATTATCCTTGTTTTAAGTTTATGTGAAGGTATGTAAGCATGGGTGTGCATGTAGCACATGTATGTATTTGTGTGTATAAATTTGACCTGTTGCCTTTGAGTCAATCCTGACTCATAGTGACCCACAGGTTAGAGTAAAACTGCCCCATAGGATTTCCAAGAAGTGTTTGGTGGATTTGAACTGCCAACTTTTGGTTAGCGGCCAAGCTCTTAACAACTGCACAACCCAGGATATATATGATATAGATAGATGATCGATAAATGGACAGACAGAGAGAGAGAGAGAGAGATAGATAGATGATAGATAGATAGATGATAGACAGACAGATAGATAGACAGATAGACAGAGATGATAGAGATACATACAAATACATTTATATGTAGATAAATACAAATATATATATATATTTGAGAGAGTTGTAAGAAAAAATTTCAAATTGCATATTTAATCTCACTCTACACTTCCCCTAAAAGGTTGGTGGCCATTTTTTCTCTATGAAAAAGGACAATTGAATTAGTATCCCAATTACTAAGGGAACAAATCAGAAGGAAAAGAGTATGACATAATCAGAGGTTTTATGGCTTGTACAGAACAAGAATAATCTCTTTATTTAGTAGAAGAATAAAGAGAAATAGAATTATATCAGCTCCTCAGATACTGTCTTGCTCAAATGTACTGAACTAAATTGGCCTGATAATAGTCCTGACTATTAGAGCATGAAGTCACCTCCTACTACGTCATCTCCAGGAATAGTAGGAGAAAGGAAGCAGATGAAATAAAAGAACCTACAAGATATATCAAAGGGATGTAGCATCTTTTTTTCTTAGTCATATGCCCTCTTATGGGCAAACAATAAATGAGACTCCCACTGAAAAAGGACATGAAAGAAATGTGGGGGTGGGGGGATTAACTCACCATCACCCAGTAGAAGTCTGCACGGTTTCTCATTTCCATCACCCTTACTAGGGCATACCTTAGCCGCTGTAGAGCTGCAGGCAGAAGCTGGGATAATAAATACCCTTTTTCATACACTCAAACAGCTCCTCTGGAGAAACTGAGTCTGGATGAAAATGACTGTAATGTTATGGCTGTGCTTTCTTGATGCCAGTTGAATACAAAATCACAGATTTCTGTGTTCCTTCATGGTCAGATTTATAAGGCCATAAGATGTGATCATTTTCTGGAGTTCACAAGTGTCTAATTAGAGTGGGATATAACTGGCCAAAAATTTTTATGAGGTTTTCTTGTTTGTTTTTTTCCTATGAGACCTTGGACAGCTTGGGACCTGAAGCCCTGGAGAGGCCAGATTTTGAATCCAGCCCCACAATTCACACACAGGGATGTCCAAGACTCATGTTATACAAACAGGAATAATACCCATTTGGTCCTATTAGGTTAGTACATTGGTTTCTAAATTATTACTGCCTTTTGACAGGCAGTGTTTAAGAACCTGATTCCAGCTACTGCTATGACCTAATTTATACCTGGTGGAAGAGCTTAATTGCTATCTTGTAATATTTTTTTTTTTTTACTTTTGAGCTTAAATTGTATATTAAGATATTCTCTATAGAAATTATTTAAAAGTTGTAGAAAACAGCTAATGTATAATTTTAAATCTAATCATATCAATAGTTACATTAAATATAAATACTATAAAACACTGACTAAAAGGCAGAAATTATCAAAATAGATTAAAAAAATACATCAACCATATACTATCTACAAGAAATTTACTTTAAATATAAACATATTTTTTTTTTTAAACATATAGGTAGGTTAAAATTAAAAGTATGAAAAACATTTATACTAGGCAAACACTAATCAAAAGAAGGCTGGAGTGGTTATATTAACATCAGGACAGAAAACTAACAAGGGTAGAGAGAGACATTATATAATGGTAAAATGATGAATTTACCAAGAAGACATAATCCTAACAAGAGAGCTAAAAAATACATGAAACAGAAATGACAGGAGAGATAGATAAATTCACAATGATAGTTACAAACTTTAACGTTCCTTTCAGTAATACATAGAACTAAATAACACATAGAACTAGTAGTCAGAAAATCAGCAAGGATGTAGAACTGAGAAATACCATCCACCATCTGGATTTAATTCACATTTCTAAAGCACTCTACCCAACATCGTCAGGATACACATTTCTCTCAATTATGCATGAGGTATTTACCAAGGTAGGCCATGCCCTTGTTCATAAAACAAGCATTAATACATGTAAAAGATTGAAGCCATACAAAATATGCTCTCTGGCAATAATGAAATCAAACTTAAAGCCAATAACAGAAGGATAAAATGACAACCTCTAACCACATGGAAGTTAAACAACAACTTTCTAAATAACCCATGTACCTAAAAGCAGCTATTTTGAACTGAAAAAAAAAAATTTTTTTTTTTAAGAAGAAAATACAATAATCAAAATGTGTGGAATGTAGAAGAAGGAGAAATTAAAGGGCATTTTTTTACATGAACTGCCTTATTAGTACTTTCCTTTTAAGGAAGGACTATGAGATTGACGGGTGGTTATTCATATTTAACTAGATAATAAATATCTTAAAAAATAAAACAGTCTACTCATGGAGTGTTGCCTGGAGTGTCTTCTAGGAAATATATTAGCAGTGGTTAAGTTTATTTTAAAAAACATGGCAAAACTTTGAAATTTTGTGTGATTTTTTATTTCATTTTGCCCCGAATTACTGGAGAGAAATAGGGCATGTTTTCTCCATTGTCCCTTGGGAGAGAAACTATTCCTGAGTATGTTAGAATTTGAATTTAGCTTGTCGTCCAATCTTGTGGGTTTCAGAGCCTGACCAAATATACCATGTTAGATTGATGTTTCCTCACATTGTACGTGGCTCATGTATTTCATTAGGATACACTTTGGAGCCTCGTTGGCTCAGTGGTTAAGCGTTGGCCTGCTAACCAAAAGGTCAGCAGTTTGAATCCACCAGCTGCTCCTTGGAAACCCTAGGGGGCAGTTCTATTTTGTCCTATAGGGTTATTATGATAGACTTTAGCATTGAAGTGCTCTTCCTGTGTCCCTAGCAGGAATAGGGACCCTTTTAACGTTAGGCACACACATTGTTTCAGCTTAGCTCTTTGGCTTTGGAATAGAGTTGGGGTAACAGAAGAAAGTAACTCTAAGAAATCAATGGCGTTTTTAGTTTTAGTGGCCCATCCACTTTACAGAGGGAGAGAGACATTCAATGTGTACTATTTAGGTTTTGAGAGCAAAGCTTTGCACAGAGGATGGAGAAGAGAAGGTGTTTCTTCTTTATTCTTATTTATTTTTGAGAACTTTGTCCTTTTTGTTTTCATAAGCATTCCTTGAATAAAGTGACTATATTTTACTTTAAAAATATAACTATAATGAAGGATAGAAAGTTTGGAACAGGTGAGATAAGCAGAAAATAAAATGTAGAAAATTAAAGTTAACTCAAGTATATCAGAAATAAGAATACATGTAGAAAGTCTAAGTGTTAATCCATGAAGATATGACTATTCTAAATTTGTGTAAATTGAATAATGTACTATCAAAATCTATACCAAAGTTAATGAAAATAAAAGATAAACAAATCCATAATTATAGTTAAACAGTTGAAAATTTTAACATACCTGCATCAATAACTGATATTAATAGTGATATAAAAAGTTTAAACAGAATGGTATATAAACTTGAACAAGTTACATATAGAAGCCTGGGTCCAACAGTGTCACATTATTTTTAAGTCTACATGGAACATCTACCAAAATTTAGCATATGGTAAAACCAGTGATATTCAGTGGGTGTGATGTTGCACTCCAGGGAACATTAGGCCATGTCTGGAGACACTTTTTGATTGTCATGACTGCAGGAGGTGGGGTGCTACTGGCATCTAATGGGTACTGACCAGAGATTATGCTAATTACCCTATGCAGTACAGGACAGCTTCGCCCAACAAAGAATTATCTATTCTAAGATGTCAATAACGCTGTGGTTGAGAAACTTTATGCTACCCTATAAATCACTCTTAACTGATCATAAAACATATACAATATGTCTTATGGTAACAGTAAATTAAGTTTTTTTTT